>NC_066580.1:433428593-433598593 GCF_024323335.1 Lathyrus oleraceus | reverse complement strand
ACATTCTCTATCTTTTGGTAACATGTCTCAGGATTGGCTAAGGCTTTATAGATAAAATACATTTGACTTCAAGTGGAATCCACCTCTCTTATGAGAACAATACTAATAACTTCAATGGAGATGGTCGTGTAAAGGAATACAACTTCCTCGACCACCGGTCAGTATATGACTTGAGAGGTTGACATGACCATATTCTAGGATGCGAATGCTTGCTCACACTCTGAGGTCCATTCGAAACATGATTTTTTTTCTCAACAACTTGTAGAACTATATAGCGTGTTGAGTCGATCATCAGCCTAAATCACTCCACTAAGGCATTAAAGGTACAATGTAGCCCTTCTCTGGAATTTCACATTCGATCAATGCAAGAGGTTGTTGCCTATCGTTAGATGTCATCAGACGATCCTCTGTGTCTCACACCAAAAGGGTAAGGAATGTCCATAATAGTCATTATTCATATGTAAAGCATCTCATGTGAGATATGAGGTTTTCACTCTCTAATCCACAACTCAAAATTTCCTTATTCTCTTAATGACTTGCGTTTTAAAATCTCACGAAGTTGTCTCAGAGGTGTTGTGCAATGAAGAGTACTATATTTTTATATTATTAATGATAACTTATGCCCTAAAGATATGTGTTTTTATTTTGGTGAAGCCCTAAGGACACAGATTGAGAAACAATAAATAAAAAATTTGTGTTGAAAAAAAAGTTAAATATAAATTTTTAATCAAATCAATGTATAATTTTAAAAATAATTTTTTTTATCTTCAATATAAACTTTTTTTATTTATAAATTTCTTAACATATACTCTTAAGGACATAAGTTAACACCATTTGCAAGAACCTTTCGTTCTTTAAAGACTTCACTCGATCAGATCCGAATTGAGTAATCTTGTCTGAAACCTTCAAAACCTAAAAGATCTTGAAGGAAAACCCCACCTTGGTTTCTGATTTTAAACCCTAAAAGTTCTCAACCCAATTTTACAGTACGACAAACCTAAATTGGACGCTATCAACCCTAATCTAAATGAAACCCAATCAAAAAATGATTATGTGTATGCATAAAAGAGAGGTTGAATATGATGAGAATGCTTTGAAATCCCGGTTTCGTATAAGTTTTATTCACTATAAATCTTACTAGTAAAAGATACATGTACCAGGTGTATCTATATATATATATATATATATATATATATATATATATATATATATATATATATATATATATATAAAACAAGTGAGAAGCAAAAGGAATAGAAATAAATGCAATTTTTCAAGATTTTTGATCTATAGGTCGACCTATACAAGTCATGTGTCGACCTGTACATGTTATGTGCCGACCTGTAGATGCGGCACATGGAACAGAGCCTACAAACTTTAATACTGCAGACCATGAGTCAACATGATTTATAGTAGAAAAAATTCTTCTATAGGTCGACCTATAATCGTATGTGTCGACTTATACATGGTTTTTCACACAAAAATGAATTTTTGATGCATACAATCTTTTCTTGATGCATGAATCTTTTCTAAACCATTTCCAAACATGTTGACATGCTTCTTAATTCTAAAACGCACTATTAGACTAAGATGATATTGTCCAATGTACATAAACGCTAAGAGTATCTTAGTTTTGACATCATACAAAACACATCTAATGGAATGTTGCTTTCACAAATACATCTCAAATATCATTAAGTTACAAGTATCAATGTTATTGTGTGAAGCTAACGTCAAAGATAGGAAGTCTGAAAGCTTGTTTGGTCGTATCTGTCTGAGTGACCAGTGTCTTGTAAAGGCACAAATGTACTTTTTTTAAATACTAAGGCAAAATCATACACACACAAAAAAAAAACCTTTGAGAAACCTGTCTATTTTTAGTAAAATCACTTGAAAATATTTTTAAGGCCTAGTTAATTGATTATGAGAATATTTGATCAATTGAAGGTCTTTTTATAACTAGATAATCAATTACTTTGACAGTTCAATGGGCTACTTGTTCAACCTCTAGACAAAATTTGAATATTAGAGTACTTGCTTTATCGGTAGATCAATGTGGACGACAATGGTGTATGCTAGAAAGAATTGTCCCAACTTCTTGGACACGATAACGAGGGTTAATGCTACATTCTCTATCTTTTGGTAACATGTCTCAGGATTGGCTAAGGCTTTATAGATAAAATACATTTGACTTCAAGTGGAATCTACCTCTCTTATGAGAACAATACTAATAACTTCAATGGAGATGGTCGTGTAAAGGAATACAACTTCCTCGACCACCGGTCAGTATATGACTTGAGAGGTTGACATGACCATATTCTAGGATGTGAATGCACAAAGGTACTTTTTAAATACTAAGGCAAAATTATACACACAAAAAAAAACCTTTGAAAAGCATGTCTTTATTTAGTAAAATCATCTCAAAATATACTCTTAAGGACATAAGTTAACACGACTCAATAAATTAAACAAAAATTTAATGAACAAAAACCAATATTAATATTTTTTTATGACTTAATTTATTTTAAAAGTTGGATATGATCTTTTAGATTTAAAAAGAGTCGATTTGGTCGTTTAGTTACTCATTCATATATATTTTTAAAGTATAATTTTATTATTTATTTAACTTTTAAAAATAAAATGCTAAAAAAATGTATATCTCCATTAATTGAAAGAGCACTTACTAAGTAGAAAAGCTTTTGTGTCATAATGTTGAAGTTCATTACCACCTTCAGAGTAGTTGCGTGGTCAAAAGATAGGAAGTCTGAAAGCTTGTTTGGTCGTATCTGTCTGAGTGACCAGTGTCTTGTAAAGGCACAAATGTACTTTTTTTAAATACTAAGGCAAAATCATACACACACAAAAAAAAAACCTTTGAGAAACCTGTCTATTTTTAGTAAAATCACTTGAAAATATTTTTAAGGCCTAGTTAATTGATTATGAGAATATTTGATCAATTGAAGGTCTTTTTATAACTAGATAATCAATTACTTTGACAGTTCAATGGGCTACTTGTTCAACCTCTAGACAAAATTTGAATATTAGAGTACTTGCTTTATCGGTAGATCAATGTGGACGACAATGGTGTATGCTAGAAAGAATTGTCCCAACTTCTTGGACACGATAACGAGGGTTAATGCTACATTCTCTATCTTTTGGTAACATGTCTCAGGATTGGCTAAGGCTTTATAGATAAAATACATTTGACTTCAAGTGGAATCTACCTCTCTTATGAGAACAATACTAATAACTTCAATGGAGATGGTCGTGTAAAGGAATACAACTTCCTCGACCACCGGTCAGTATATGACTTGAGAGGTTGACATGACCATATTCTAGGATGTGAATGCACAAAGGTACTTTTTAAATACTAAGGCAAAATTATACACACAAAAAAAAAACCTTTGAAAAGCATGTCTTTATTTAGTAAAATCATCTCAAAATATACTCTTAAGGACATAAGTTAACACGACTCAATAAATTAAACAAAAATTTAATGAACAAAAACCAATATTAATATTTTTTTATGACTTAATTTATTTTAAAAGTTGGATATGATCTTTTAGATTTAAAAAGAGTCGATTTGGTTGTTTAGTTACTCATTCATATATATTTTTAAAGTATAATTTTATTATTTATTTAACTTTTAAAAATAAAATGCTAAAAAAATGTATATCTCCATTAATTGAAAGAGCACTTACTAAGTAGAAAAGCTTTTGTGTCATAATGTTGAAGTTCATTACCACCTTCAGAGTAGTTGCGTGGTCAAAAGCATTTTAGTTGCAAACTGTAAGAAGAGAAGAAAGAAAAAGCACTTTTCCGTAGACGTTTTTTCAGTAAAATTGGTTCTGCATTATGAAGCTTGGATCTTCAAACTTTGAAGAAGGAAGCAAGGTTGCTAGAGCAAACTGGGTATGTGTTTTTGTGCTGCTAACGCCAATGAAAACAAAAAGATCGAGTCTGTCAGAACACCGTGTGGCCACCCCAGTTGATAGACTCAACCGAGAACGATCATCTACAGCTTGGATGAGACCACAACATGCGGATCATCTGGGCCGTTAATCACGCTCTGATCACACGGTCGTGATTCATCCACCAGACTTATGTTCCTGTCTCCTTAGAAATCAAGGACACAGTAGTACGAGCCTATAGAACAGATCCTGTTCAAGTAAGGTCGTGCTTTTAAGTGCTCTGATTTGGTTATATAAACGTTTATGATTTTCTTCACTTAACCGTTGTGGGAGTAATATAATGCCTTTCGTTGTAGCTCTCAGTTTGGGACTTATATTTCAAAAAAAATGCTTCTGATAAGTCTCTTAATCTTTCCAGATTTTGTTACCATTTCAACAAACAGGGGCATCTTTTCATGATTGGTAAGATTTTATAGATGAAATCGTTAATATGTTTCTAAAGTTCTTTTCTTTTTATTTATATTTAGTGGTAGTTATTATCAGTAGCTAATTCATTTATTTAATCAATTTTAATTTGTCATATGGAAATTTTCATTAAAATCAAACAAATTTTCTCTCCTCAGAAGAATTCTGCTTTGGATGGATAGACTGGCAGCGTTAAATTAACTGATAATACGTGTCACCTCATGGTTCTATACTCTTAGTTAGTGTATTTTGTTTACAAGCAGTTTGATACACTGATTTCAATTCCAATCTATGAATACAAAATTATCATTATCCCTTTACTTTCATTTGAGCTGTGAATAGCTGATGCGTTTACATGATATATTATTTCTCAGGTAGAAAAGCCTTAACATTACTTGGACTTCAAAGATATGGATGAGGCAAACATGCCAGATTCTGGCCGAGTGATTTTAGCTGATGGAGTTCTTCAAGCTTGTTCAGCAACACTTGGGTGACAATATCGATGAGAAGATTCCAGAGGAAGACACTGAGTCGTCTCCTTCCCACAGAAGCTATATCTAGTATATGGGGCTGTCACATTCAACTGAAATTAGATTTAAGTTTCTCTGGTGTATATTTGAATTATCAGAATCAGATACGTTTTTGTTGAGTTTTACTCAGTATCAACCTTAAGTGCTATGGTTAACATTTTAGAATTTACACTTGATATCTACTTTGTTCTTATATAATAAAGGAATGTTGGGTAGGATTTACATCTATCTAGATAACTTGTCTTATGTACCACACATTTATCATGTAACATGCATCTGGGATCATTCCTATATGATTATGAATTAAACTAACTATCTTTCTTATGTATTATTAACAGTGATTGCATTTTAAACAGAGGGTAGTTTCTCATCACAAAGAGTGTTACCTCATGGACTATCAAATAAATCAGCATTATGCAATTGTTTAACACATAAGTCATCCGTGTCCATTCTCTTTTGTTGGAACAAAATACAAGTATGTGTTCATGACTCATTGTTATATTTTATAGATTTGAGAGAATAATATATCTGATCTTTATGATGACCAAAGTAATGCTTCCCACAAAAACTAATTTTGTTTGGCTAGTGCAAAATAAGAATAATGTCGCAATGGAGGTACTGATATATAGTGTTTTACTAAAAGAAGCGAGCTCTTGTTGCTTTGAACAAATCAAGAGCGATAAAATTTTTAGGGAACTTGTGTTTCCCTTTTCAAGAGATTTCAGTAGCATATATTTCTTTGCAAGTAAACCACCATGCTATAGACCCACTTTCTATATGATATTGTCTTACATGAATTCTTAGTTTTTTTGTAATGTTATTTTTTATAATACTGTTTTCCCTTTTCTGCTATGTCACCTATTAATGTTGCTGCGAATACACATCATGTTTTCCTTGATAATGCTGGTCATGATTGCCTTGATCTTCATCCAACTGATATACTCATCCATAACACCTAACCAAATTCTTGATTTTGGACATGCTCACCATGTTAATGATGGACATCAGAATCCTCTTCGCTACCGGCCTCAGAACCGGAACCATCATCATCATCAGCAGTATCATCGGACTCAGCGCCACCAGAACCATCAGCATCAGAAGCACCAACACCCGCCCCCTCTCCGAAAACAGGCATGTCCTCATGTCAACTAGCATGTTGCAGGAACTGCTCTCGCGTCATCATAGGATGCTCTCCAGAAGGGTCACGTACCTGCAACTGTAATACGTGCATAGAATCATGTATATCAATCATGGCGCGCTGAGTCGCCGCCATCCAATCCCAATTGTAATTGCAAACAACTTGCTGGAAAGGATCAAACTCCTGAGAAAAAGCACCAGGACCATCAGCAGCCCCGATATCATCAACAGCTGTACTACCTCGGAAGTTCTTCGGCTTACAGTACTTGTCCACATATCGATCGTCGATTGCAGACGGAATCCTTACCTGACTGCGGGAGGGTAGCTTCACCCTCGACTGTAGGCACAAAGCCATGATGAGACAAGGAAAAGCAAGGGGGCAGTTAACTCGCGCCCCCGACTTCAGCCCGCTCTCAACCACGGACTTCATCTCAATCGCAATGATTCGCGCCACATCGATCTGTACATTAGTTAGAATACAGTGGACCAAGTGTGCCACTGGGATCGGCACGGTCGACGTGTGTGACTTGGGCTTAATGTTAGTCAGAACCAGCATCAAGATCAGCTGAGCCAAGGGAATCATATCCTCCCGATGGTACCTCACAAGAACCCCAGATGGGTTCACCTCAACCGACTTTCCCTCAAACAACAGGGCCGCAGAAATAGTATCAGTGTTCGTGTGGAGCCTCAAATCTCTGTGGTATGCATCCCTCTCATTAACTCCCAGATGGAGCGGTTCACCAAGCACACGGTTAATAGCATCCCTATCAAAAGCAATCTGACGTCCTGACACTCTTGTAGTCCAAGTGAAAGGCTCGTCGTCAATTGGCAGCGCGTTCGCATAGAACTCGCGCACTATATCAATATCATAGCTTTCGGGTGGAGAGATCAACTTGTCCCATTTCTTGCTATTTATCAACCATGCAAATGTCCGATAATCGCCTTGTTCGTTGATCAAAAACCTCTTCTCAGGTAAGATTTTCCTTTTCTCCAACGCCACATATCGTGTGGGTTGCTTCGCCCCAACGAATTTATCGGTGTCAAATTGAATTGGCACAGTGCGGGAAGTGCTCCCGGCCTTTCTCTTTTTTGCAGCACTTGACCTGGATGCCATCTGTAAAATCATAGAAAAGAAACAACACACAACCACAAAACAGATTAGAGATCAAAATAGAAAAACCAAATACTGTCATGGTCGCTACAGCTTCGCTTAGCGAGGACCCAGCGAAGCTTCGCTACGGGTTCGCTTAGCGAAGTGATAGTGAATGCTCGCCACAGATTCGCCTAGTGAAGATGCTAGCGAACGTTACGGGATTCTGAGTTCTCCCAAATTCAACCCTAATGACTCATTCTTCAGAATTTACAACATTGAAAGCACAAAGGAATGGAGACAGAACAAACCTGATTGAAGAGGTTGATTGATTCTGAAATGCAACAGTTAGGGTTTGCACAAGGATGATTCTCAAAGTTTTTGTGTGAGAGAGAAGTGAAAAGTGTGAAAGTGAGAGTGAGTTCGTGACCCTATATTCAGACTAAAACAAAATAAATGGGTTTTGGGCCCAAATGAGTGGCCCTCTGAAAAATAAAATAAAGTTATGTCACGCAACGTTCGCCTAACGAAGAGCTAGCGAACGGCTCGCTACCGTCTTCGCCTAGCGAGCAGCTAGCGAATCAGCTCGCTACTGTCTTCGCCTAGCGAGCAGCTAGCGAACATGACATGATTTTGTTTTTTTCAAAACAGCACTGCACATCACAATTCAGCAAGGTTCCACCAATTTGAACACCAATATCACACAACACAAAGTTGTAAATACTTACAATGTTGGGGTGCCTCCCAACAAGCGCTTGTTTAACGTCGGATAAGCTCGACGGTTCGAGATGCTCACAAAGGAGCATCCAAGCAGATTGCACAGCTCTTGCGATCCACAAGACCGCCAAGATAAATCTTCAAACGTTGGTCGTTAACCGTCCAACTATCTTTCTTCTCCAAGTCCTCAATGACAACAGCTCCATACTCTTTGACTTCTTTGACACGAAATGGCCCGGACCATTTAGATTTCAATTTTCCGGGGAATAGCTTCAACCTAGAATTGAACAAAAGGACCAACTGTCCGGGCACAAATTCCCTCTTCCTAAGCTTTTTGTCATGATACTCTTTCACCTTTTCTTTGTACAACCAACTCGAGTGATATGCGGCATTGCGCATTTCTTCCAACTCAAGCAATTGTACTTTTCTTTTTTCACCAGCCAAATCCTTATCAAAGTTCAATAATTTCAGAGCCCACAAAGCTTTGTGCTCCAATTCGACCGACAAATGGCAAGTCTTACCAAATACCAATTGAAAAGGAGTTAGCCCAATTGGAGCTTTAAAAGCGGTACGGTATGCCCATAAAGCTTCATCCAACTTTTGCGACCACTCCTTTTTAGAATTCGACACGGTTTTTTCAAGAATTCTCTTAATCTCACGATTAGAGACTTCGGCTTGACCGTTTTCTTGTGGGTGATACGGAGTCGCCACTCTATGTGATACACCGTAATGTTTCAAAACGCTTTCTAACGGTGGATTACAAAAGTGCGACCCTCCGTCATTAATCAACACACGGGGGGTTCCAAAACGGGAAAATATGTTTTTCTTCAAAAAAATTATTACCGTTTTAGCATCCGCCCGAGGTGAGGCAATCGCCTCAACCCACTTAGAAACATAGTCAACCGCCACAAGCATATATTCATTACCATATGAGGATGGGACTGGTCCAACAAAGTCGATACCCCAACAATCGAATACTTCAACCTCTTGGATGTTTTGGAGAGGCATCTCGTCTCTCTTACCAATCCCACCACTTCTTTGGCAACTATCACAACTTTGCGCATGGGCATTTGCGTCTTTGAAAATAGTAGGCCAATAAAATCCTGACTGAAGGACTTTAGTGGCCGTTCTTACCCCATTGAAGTGTCCGTCGTAAGGCGAGTAGTGACAATGCCAAAGAATGCTTTGCGCTTCATCGCCAGTAACACACCTCCTCAAAAGGTTATCACCACCCAATTTAAACAAGTATGGGTTATCCCACACGTAGTACTTAGCATCCGAGAGAAATTTCCTTTTTTGGTTCGAAGTTAGGTCGGGAGGCACCAAACCACTAGCCTTATGGTTCGCAAAGTCCGCAAACCACGACCTAACTTGAACTTTGAAAAGTTTTTCATCAGGAAACTCTTCCCGGATTTCCTTCTCGGAAGCGGTAACCTCCACATTAACTAAGCGAGATAAATGATCCGCCACCAAATTTTCCGATCCTTTCTTGTCTTTGATTTCAACATCAAATTCTTGCAACAAGAGGATCCAACGGATGAGCCTTTGCTTCGAGTCCAGTTTGGTGAGCAAATATTTAATCGTCGAGTGGTCGGTATACACTATGACCTTGGAACCAATAAGATAGGACCTAAACTTTTCAAGCGCATACACTATTGCAAGCAATTCTTTTTCAGTGGTGGCATAGTTAACTTGAGCCTCATTAAGAACTTTACTTGCGTAGTGTACCGCACACAATTTTTTCTCTTTTCTTTGGCCTAATACCGCTCAGATTGCATAGTCGCTCGCATCACACATGAGCTCAAAATTTAAATTCCAATTTGGAGCGACTATAATTGGAGCGGTAACCAATTTTTCCTTTAAAATTTCAAAAGCTTGTAAACACTCATCAGTTAAAAGAAATACCCGATCCTTAGCTAGCAAGTTACTCAAAGGCCTAGCTACCTTTGAGAAGTCTTTGATAAAGCGCCGATAGAAACCGGCGTGCCCCAGAAAGCTTCGGACTCCCTTCAAATTCACCGGAGGAGGCAACTTTTCAATCACTTCAACTTTAGCACGATCAACTTCAAGCCCTCTTGAAGAGACTTTATGGCCAAGCACTATCCCCTCGGTCACCATGAAGTGACACTTCTCCCAATTAAGAACAAGATTTGTCTTCACACATCTTTCAAGAACCGTTTCCAAGTTGTCCAAGCATAGACCAAAGGAACCACCAAATACGGAGAAGTCATCCATAAAGACTTCCATTGTTTTCTCGATAAGGTCGGCAAAAATAGCTTGCACACATCTTTGGAAAGTCGTCGGTGCATTGCACAACCCAAAGAGCATTTTACGGTATGCGAAAATTCCAAAAGGACATGTGAAAGTCGTCTTTTCATGATCGGTCGGGTCAACCGCAATTTGGTTATACCCGGAATAGCCATCTAAGAAACAATAGTATTGTTGCCCGGAAAGTCTTTCTAGCATTTGATCCATGAACGAGAGTGGAAAGTGATCTTTTCGAGTTGCGATATTCAACCGCCTATAATCAATGCAGGTGTTCGATCCAAGTACCAATCTTTGGCTTTGCCGAGCAAAGCATGAGGAAATAGTCTTTTGAACAACGGTAGCTCTTGAGCTTGATCAACTACGGCTGCCAATGCTATCTCGTAAAATTTGGTGAGAAAAGCAAAGGGGTCTTCATGGTCCATTCCGGTGAATGGACTTCCGTATAACAAGTTAAGAGTTCCCGTCTTCATCTCGGCTTGCCTTCCCGCGTGGTAGGCAAACTGAGTTGTATTCCTCGGATTGTTGACACATGGTATGGAAACGGGGGGTGGTGGTGGTGGATCCATGATAGGTGTGAAAGGTGATGGGTGTGTTGTAGAAGAACCTTCTCCTTGCTCTTGTCGTTGTCTAGCTTGTTGCCTCCTTCGTCTCGTTCTGCCATTCAGTCTCCTTGCGGTTCTTTCGATCTCGGGATCAAAAAGAAGTTTGTCCTCAGGAACCTGCCCTCGCATAAAACGAAAGCTTCACACTAAACCAAACAAATTAACAAGCACAAGTCAAAAATTCAGAAGTTAAAAATTCAGCAACTATTGTGATGCTCGCAATATCAATTCATAATCCCCGGCAATGGCGCCATTTTGTTGGTACATGGATAGAGTATCGGGATTTGTTATCGTCTCCACAGGGATTATGTGATATTGCCGCCGTTCGACAGTTGTTAAGTTCTTAACTTATAGTAACAAGGGGGTTTTAGTTTTCGGTTACGGTAGCTTGCATAAAAAGTAAGAAATTGCGGTAAAAGTTTTGGTTTTACGATTTGAGAAAGATTGTCAAAGTTAGGGTTCGACGATCACTTTGCATGCATATGTTCGATCAAACAAAACTCATAAACTCCATTAGATGATAAACACATTCACAAAATCCTCCCAATGTTTTTATTTCTACCACACATTGTGGGTTTTCCCCATTTTTGATCCATTGTTGATTTCTCACATAATCTATCAAAATGACAACTTTTAGGTTTAACTTTTTAGTGAACAAACTCATTCAAAACTATCTCTAGCTAAAGAACAAGGATGGATGAAAACCTAGGTCAAGAGTTGGAAAACACCTTTCAATAATAAACCAACACAAAGAGTTATCAATAAAACAAGGTTTTCACCATACATTCATCATCAAAGAGTTTACAAATGAAGATCAACCCATATACATACAAAGCTTATGATCATCTACATCTAACCTTGACAAAATGAAAGACTTAGCTACTCATTTTCATGGTAGCTTGAACAACACGTTTCAGAAGAAGGTTGATCAACATCCGAGTCGAAGAATCGAGATTGGATGGGAATCCACCTTATTTTTGTAAAATATTGTCAAGAGAAGAAGAAGAATGAGAAAACGGGGTTTCTAGGGCACAAAAATCACCTCTTAGCAAAAAACAAGTAAAAAGAAGATAACAAAATGTTCCAAAAAGTAGCCCATACTACTTATAGAAATGGTTACTGAGCTGTCATGCTCGCTAGGCGAGCAATCCTTCGCTAGGTGAAGCCCTCGCTTCTCTCATTCGCTCCAACGAGTCTTGATGTTTTTGCTACTGGAAGTGTTCGCTACTTGCTCGCTGGATGCTCGCCTAGCGAATACTTCGTTACTTCCCTCGCCACAACGAGTTTTGATCTTTTTGCTACAAGAAGTGTTCGCTGGCATCTCGCTGTGTGCTCGCCTAGCGAATACTTCGCTACTTCCCTCGCCACAGCGAGTTTTGATCTTTTTGGTTCTGTCCAAGTCTGGGAGTGTTCGCTGGGTCCTCGTTGTGTGCTCGCCTAGCGAATGCTTCGCTACCTCACTCGCCTAGCGAGCTTGCTTATGTTTGCTTTCTTTCTTGGTTCCCTTGCCATCTTTCTTATTCCTTAGTTTTCTACTCTTTCATGCCTAATTCCTGCACAATAACACACAAATTAAAGGTACCAAGATCATTTCACATAGTATTGCAAATCAACAAAAGCAAGGGCGGTTTCAAACACTTTTTCGACAAAAAGGAGTGAAAGATGCCCACATTTGATAGCTCAAATAAGCAAACTTGGGCATCTAACAGTTCACTAATGAACTTTTTGATCCAAACAACTTCCTTTGTTGCATTTAAGGCAGCAATATACTCGGCCTTGGTTGTAGAATCAACAATTGTATCTTGCTTTGAACTTTTCCAGCTCACAGCGCCACCGTTTAAGCAAAACACATAACCAAATTGCGATTTAAAGTCATCCTTATCTGTCTGGAAGCTAGCATCGGTGTATCCAATTACAGCAAACTCTTCCTGACCTCTATATACCAAGAATGAGTCCTTAGTCCTTCTCAAATACTTAAGGATATTCTTGACAGCTACCTAATGAGCATCACCGGGATTAGATTGGTACCTACTCGTTGCACTTAAAGCATACGAGACATCTGGTTGAGTACATAACATGGCATACATGATAGATCCTATTGCAGATGCATATGGAATCTTATTCATGCGATCCCTTTCTTGGAATCATGCATATTAAAGCGTCTCAGCACTTTGTCTATGTATGTACTCTGATTTAGGCCAAGCAGTTTTTGTGATCTATCTCTATAGATTTTGATTCCTAATTTATAGGCTGCTTCACCTAGGTCCTTCATAGAAAAGCATTTCCCCAACCAAGACTTTACTTGTTGTAGAGTAGGGACATCGTTTCTAATGAGTAATATCTCATCTACATATAATACCAGGAAAACAATCATGCTCCCACTAACCTTCTTGTAGACACAAGGCTCATCTTTGTTCTTGATGAATCCATATTGTTTTACTGTTTCATCAAAATGAAGATTCCAGCTTCTGGAAGTTTGCTTCAATCCATAGATTGATCTTTGTAACTTACATATCTTTTGGGATTCTTCTGGTATGTCAAATCCTTCAGGCTGTGTCATGTACACATCCTCAAGAAGATTCCCATTAAGGAAAGCAGTTTTGACATCCATCTGCCATATTTCATAATCATGATATGCAGCGATAACAAATAAAATCCAAACAGATTTAAGCATTGCAACTGGTGAAAAGGTTTCATCATAGTCAACCCCATGAATTTGTTTATATCCTTTTTGCAACCAGTCTTGCCTTATAGGCATGTACCTTACCATCCATGTTAATCTTCTTTTTGAAAACCCACTTGCATCCTATAGGGTTAACTCCTACAGGAGGTTCTACCAAGGTCCAAACTTGGTTTGTGTACATGGAATCCATTTCAGATTTCATGGCTTCTAGCCACGTCTCAGACTCGGGACCAGTTATGGCCTCTTGGTAGGTCACAGGCTCATCTTGATCCATGAGTAATACATCACCTTGATCAGTTATGAGAAATCCATACCTCTCAGGTAGGTGACGTATCCTGCTTGACCTACGCTGGTCTTGTTCTACTTGAGTAGGTTGCTCTTCGACAACTACTTGTGTTTCCTGCTCTAATTCCTCCATAGGTGTATCAATTCTTTGTGATTCTTGAATTTCTTCAAGCTCTACTTTCCTCCCACTGATTCCTTTGGAAATAAAATCCTTTTCTATGAAAACTCCAGTTCGAGCGACAAACACTTTGCCCTCAGAAGGATTGAAGAAGTAACACCCTCTTGTTTCTTTAGGATATCCCACAAATACCCTCTTGTTTCACATAAACTTCGCAACCCTAAACCTTCATGTAAGACATATGTGGTTTCTTACCACTCCATATCTCATATGGTATCTTCTCAACCTTTTTGGATGGAACACGGTTAAGTGTGTAAGCTGTTGTCAATAGTGCATGCCCCCAAAAGGAGTTTGGAAGATCGGCGTGACTCATCATGGATCGGACCATGTCTAATAGGGTTCGATTTCTTCTCTCAGATACACTGTTCCATTGGGGTGTTCCGGGAGGAGTAAGTTGGGATAGGATCCCACACTCTTTCAGATGGTCATCAAACTCTAGGCTTAAATACTCACCACATCGATCTGATCGAAGAGTTTTAATATTCTTACCTAGTTGGTTTTGTACTTCATTCTTGAATTCCTTGAACTTTTCAAAGGACTCTGATTTGCGTTTCATTAAATACACATAACCATAACTACTGAAATCATCAGTAAATGTGATGAAGTACTGAAAACCTCCTCTGCATGGTATGTTCAGTGGTCCACATACATCAGTATGTATGAGGGCCAAAAGATCATTAGCTCTTTCACCTTTTCCTGTGAATGGAGACTTTGTCATCTTTCCAATTAAACAAGATCTGCATGTCTCATATGATTCATAATTAAAAGAGTCCAAGAGTCCATCTTTATGGAGTTTGGAAATGCGTTTCTCATTTATGTGGCCTAATCGACAATGCCAAAGGTAAGTTGTATTTAACTTATTAGGTTTCATCTTTTTAGTATTAATGTTATAAATAGGCATTTCAAGATCAAGGACATATAGTCCATTGTTCATTTGTGCAGTAGCATAGAATATATCATTCAAATAAATTGAGCAACAATTGTTCTTTATTATAAATGAAAAACCAAACTTGTCCAAACAAGAAACGGAAATAATATTCCTGCTAATTGCAAGTACACAATAACAGTTCTCTAACAGAATTATTAAACCACTAGGTAAAGTCAATACATAAGTTCCTACGGCTAAAGTAGCAACCTTTGCTCCATTTCTAACTCGTAGGTCAACTTCACCTTTTGCCAAATCTCTACTCCTTTTTAGCCCCTGCACATTGGTACAAATGTGAGAACCGCGTCCAATATCTAATACCCATGATGCAGAAGTACATAAACTAGTTTCAATAACAAAAATACCTGAAGTTGAAGTCTCTACTCCATTCTTCTCATCTTCTAGGTACTTTGGACAGTTTCTCTTCCAGTGTCCGGTCTTACCACAATGGAAGCAGGTGCATTCCTTTGTTATGCCTCCAATAGGCTTAAAAGCAGCAACAGTGGGTTTGGGTTTGGAAACTTCCTTGCCTTTCCCTTTATCACCCTGCTTGGTGGGTCTTTTGTTTTGTCTCTTTCCATTTCCAATCATCAAAATGGACTTCCCTCTTGATTTCAGATTCTCCTCAGCAGTTCTTAACATGGCTAGCAGTTCAGGAAGAGATTTGTCCATATCATTCATATTGAAATTAAGGACAAATTGACTAAATCTATCTGGCAACGATTGCAAGATCAAATCAGTCGAAAGTTCCTTTCCGAGGGGAAAACCCAACCTCTCAAGGTTTTCCACATACCCAATCATCTTGAGCACATGGGGACCTACAGGGGATCCCTCGGCTAACTTTCCTTGAAAAAGGGCTTTTGAAACTTCAAACCTTTCATGCCTTGCTTGCTCTTGATAGAGCATCTTCAGGTGTTCGATCATATCAAACGCTGCCATATTCTCATGTTGCTTTTGCAACTCTGAGTTCATGGTAGCTGGCATGAGGAAAGTAGTTTCATTGGCATCATCGACATGCTTCTTAGAAGCATCTATTTCTGCCTTAGATGCAGAACTAGGAGGTTCCTCTTCAGGAACAGGTTTCTCCAAGACATACAACTTTCTATCATATTTGAGGATAATCCTCAGATTTCAGTGCCAATCTAGAAAATTTGTCCCAGACAACTTTTCCTTGTCAAGGATTGATCGTAAAAAATGTTGTTAGAGGTGTTTGTTGTCATGGTAATCTACATGAAAATAATGAAAATATAAGTATCAATAACATATTTAATTAGGCCTTTAATTAAATATGCTCCCACTATTTTACTCAAAACAAATGACCTTCACCATTTGATTCGGAAAATCCCGTTGGAAGATTTTCTAGTGGGTCGAGATCCACATTTCACTTTGTTTTAAGTCCGCGTAGGCGGATTAGGTAGGAACTCCTTCCAATTGTATCTAATACAACTCTCGAATATTTTAGTTGGGTGAATAACTCCTTATTCCAATCCACCACATGGATCATTTCCAACTCTTGCTTTTAAACATATATAATCTTGTTATAATTTTTTTAGTTAAGTTTGACCCATTATTTTATCAATTGGATATTACAATTATCCCATCGCACCTTACTAATATGGAACATGCACCTCTCGTAGGCGAAACCTACATTATCTGATACTAGTCTTGATGAGTGCTAAAACTTGGAAAACATAAACTTAATATTTAATTTGAGGGAATTTTCAATTATTCTGATCTCACCGGCTTATTTATCATATAAATCGTCTCTCACATACATCAACATACATTCGCATGCATCAACATACATAATGAAACAGTTATGGCCCCTAGCGCAATTGTTCTCCCAAGCCAATGAGAGAACCTAAGCTAACCTAATAACGATCTAAGCTTCTCCAAGCAAGATCTTCAAGGTTATCCTCCTTTGATATTGTGTTTTTCTCTTTCTTCATAACATTACATTACATAAAAGAAACTCGTTTTACATACGAGGGAGTGAGATGAGAAAAGAAGTTACATTAAGAGATTAAAAGAGAGGCACGACACGCAGGTTGTATTTTAAAATCCCAAAACAAAATAAAGGAAAACTAAGGCCATAACCGATTACCACAAGACAATAATAATAAACACATTAGTATTATTAATTTAAATTCTATTAATTAATTAAAACTAAATTAAATTTCGGCGACCGATCACACTACGCAGAGTTAGCCGGGGGTTCTGCTGCCCGACTCAAATTTTAATGAACAATTCATTTGAAATCGACGTCGTTTTTTGCATCAACACTTGATACTTTAAAGCATAACTCTTACGCAGTCACAACCCTAATTGTATAACTCTTTGACAACACAACCCTTGTACCGTCATTAACCCTAACGCACTAATTTCAGATCGTCAAACACACCTCGATTGTTAATTCAGTATGATTGATCAACACGTCATTGCTTCACCATACTAATATCGGATCAAGAAGCAAATGACCATTGATCGCTCAAAGGAAAACAACCATTAAGTGTTTGAATGAACGAAACAGAGACAATATATCATATATACCGTATTTGCATCAGGATTACTTATATCATATATGTAATATCCCATATTCCCTTAAATGCTCAATTAGTTGTCAGTTGAGACCAATTGAGTACTTGTGTGCTATATCTTTTGTTAGTTATAACAATTGGAGCTCCTATATGCTCTAAATGTTGTCAATTGGGACCAATAGAGTAACCGGTGAACTCTGAAGAGATTAATTATTAATAAAGAGACAAACTAATATTAATAATTACAAGAGAGGACATTTTTGGTAACATTAATAATTGGTCAATTGGTGCTGGAAGATGAAATATCAATTGGGATATTTTGTTACTACTTAATATTATATATTATGTATTATATATGTAATGTAGTATGTGTGGTGGAAAAGAGAAGAAGAAAAGAAGATATATCAGAAAGAAAAGAAAGAAAGGGAAGAGGAGAAAAAGAGGAAAAGAGGAAAAGAAGGAAGAGAAAGAGGAAGAAGAGGAGAAGAAGAAAACTCATGGGAGAAGAAGAGGAAGGAAACCATGGAAGCACCATCATCATCTCATCTTCATCATCACCAACTTCATCTTCTTCTTCTACTAGGTGAGTTCTTAGATAGTTTTAGCATTGGGGGAAAATAATCTATATTTGTGGGGTTAGGGTTAGTGTGAATTGTGCCCTATCCATGCTATGTATTGATATTATGTTGGTTGTTGTTAAAAAAAATCATGTTATGTGAAAATGGTAGGTGGAAAGGAAAATAAAAGAAGAGTTATTTAAGGAAAGAGGTTCCCTTCATGAGTGGTTAACCGATTAACACTGAAGCAGTTTCATGAGTGGTTAACCGATTAACACTGAAACAGAATTTAATTTTCTGTCTGTACAGAATATGTCACCAAGGGGGTTCAAACCCAGGACCTCCTTGAAACTATACATGCCTTACCACTAGGCTAGAGAGGTTGTTATTGGATGCTTATGCAATGAATAAATATTAATCTAAATCTTGATTAAGATAGATTAATGAATTAATTGAGCATTATAACTCCGTTTTGGATGCAGACGGATGCGTTAGTAAGATAATGAAAAAGGCTATTATTATGATATCATATTATAGTGTATTATGCGTCTTACAAATTCTATGAATTTTATTTTGATGGGTGTTAAACATGGTTGATATGGTTGATTGTGAAATAACATGACTAAAGATAACGTAAAGGACTATTATTATTGTTCCATGTTATAAAATAGTATGTGATTTATAAATGCCATGAATTTTATCATGATGAAAATTAAATATTGTTGTTATGTGGAAGGTGAAATAACATGATTAAAAACCTTACAAAGATGAGTGAGGAAACCTAGAAGAATAATTTGATTAATAACTTAGAAAGATAATCTAGGTTATGGAACATGTGAGATACATGTATGAGAATACGGTATTCATTCGTACGACGCTTATGTGAGGTCGTGGACGAATTGTTACCATGATTAAGAATCAGACGCATTGTATGGAACATGCCATGTTATTATTTGTGTATTATGGTGAATGAAGTCACCTATGATTGATGAATTTGTTATGGTTCGTGGAACCAATGTTTTGTGGAACCGATCATGTATTCAGAATGTGTGTTTTTCTGTGGTGGTACACATCTCTATTGGTATGCTTAGATGAGTAAGCATTGGGATGTGGGACCAATGATTCGAGCCTCAATTGGGTTTGAGCCCCAACCATGGCGGACATGGGGAAAAGGTGGACACCTATGTGGGTTAGAGTCCCATACGGTGAAAGATACCCTAGGTGGGTTAGAGTCTCATACGGGTGATGGTTCTTAAAAGTGGGTTTAAGTCCCATAGGGGAACCGGATATCCACCGCGAAAGTCGAATCATACGGACATGCGTGAACCAAGCCTTGGCCTAGACGTAGGTCCGGTTGGGGATCGATGTTGCGTGAATCTGAATAATGATCGTGGTTGAGTTATGAGAACTCAGATGCATGTTGCCATATAATTGCGAGATAGTTTCCCCATCGCTCAAGTCTTCGTTCCCTTGTTGACTTGAGTTGGATATGAGCTGAATATTGATTAGAAACCCTGTAGAGCCGAGTGGACCCATAGGATAGGAGAACTCACTGAGATTATTATCTCATCCCATCATTGTTGTTATTTTTTTCAGGTAATTCTTTACAGGTCGAATCTAAGAGAAGCTGTTATGGATGTTTCAAGGGTTGCTGTTCATTATAATCTTCCGTTGTGGAGTTGTGTGCAATGAAGATATTGTACATAGTTCTTAGATTTTTATTGTTTAGGCATTATTGTATAACATGTTCCATTGATGTTTTAGTTTGGACATGTATATATATTGATGCCATTAGGCACTTATGTTGTGACAATACCAAGATTTAACACTTGTATGATATTATTCTAGATATATTATACGGGTTGTTACAGTTGGTATCAGAGCAGGTTGATTCTCGACCTAGCCTTGAAACATCATAAGTAAATCTATTCCTGCCTCATATGTGTGTTTAGCCAACATGGTTCTTAATATCACTGTATATAGTATTGGGCCTGATCAACCTAATATTATGTGCATGGTAGGTAGGATCATGGTTGAGCGACCACGAGGACTCCGAAGTGTGGGTTGAACTTGTGCTTTGAGAATAAGCTCAAGCCAAGAGTTAGAAAGTAAGGAGAACTAGATGGCCCAGTTGAAGTTTCAGAGGCGTTGTGATTTGGGTATTATGCAATTGAAGGGTAGTGTATCGTTCAAGCGATTCTGCAGTGATAATGGAGTTGAGAAATTGAGGATCTCTATTGGATAAATTGTCAGAATTTTGAGGAATGAGTGAATTTGCTAGTGGAATAAGATACACTCACTAATATGGAATAGTATTGTGAGTAATTCCGTATGGTAAAGGAGAAGGGATGGTTATGTTACGCATATGTCATAAGGTCTGGAAGTGAGGTAGTGTATTAGTGTTTCAGTTTCTAAGGCCACTAAAATATTTTGGAAGAACAAGAGTACTTAATGGAATATATATATTTGGAATGGTACCTTGCAAGTGGTTGAAGACTTGAGGGATAAGGACGTCCAGTTTTGTTGGGAGCCTAAGGTAGTGGTGAAGTCTAAGAAGAGACTCGAGGACATGGTTGCCTATTCCAAGTGAAACCTGTATGGACCAAATGGAGGTTAGAAGATAAACCAAGTATGTTCAGTTTTAGAAGGGAGATCGGATTTGAGATAGCTCGTCAGCGGTTCAGTGTTAGTAAGAGACCATTATGGAATGATGAGTTACCTAAAGATCAATTATAAGAGTTTGTGTTGGGGGCAGATAGCGCACATTATATAGTAATGGAAGCTCCAGTGGGTTTTGGTTGTATGAGAACTGGTTGAGGATAAGAGCAATTAAGTTGGATTTAAGGACTTCTAGTATAATGGTTTTTGTAGTTGGAGCTGAGAGAATTACCATAGGGAGACAAGTGAACACCGAGTGCAGAAGTAGTGTGGATGTTGCAATACAACTGTTGCAATGGGGCACATTTTAGATAGAGGCACAATGGGACCATTAAGATTCATTAAGATAAAGTTATGGGCGTGTAGTTGATGACTGTTCACATCAAGGATTTCTAGAGTATGTAGTGGAATAGAGGAGGTTAAACCTTGGTATTAAGAGAAGTATGTGATAGCAGCATGAAGGTCACAAGTAAGTGTAGTGGATTCCTTGTCTTGAGATGGATGTAAAGTAACATACATTTTGTTGAGCAGTGGGTCTTGTATTCTAAGAAGTCGAGTTGATGATAGACAATGAATGATAAGCTAAGCTGGAGCATATGGACTAAGTGTAGGATGTTGAATATGTTATGTTGTAAGAGCTTATTGGGGGACAATGAGGATTGTCCGTAGCAAGTCATCTAGACAAGTAACCCCGGTATAATGCAGGGAGTAGTAGGTATTGGTTTAGAAGAAAATTCCAGTCATAAGTGCGTGGCGATGACAAGGTTCATCTTAAGTGCATTTTATTTGAATTGTAAGAGTAGTAGTGGCTTATTGGAAGTCTGGTTGTTATTTATCTCCTTGAGAAGTATTTGGTTGGTTGGTTAGTCGCGGAGTATAAACATTCACACCGTGTTGGAGCTAAGGATGTCTTAAACGTCATAAGTGTACTGTCGTGGATGTACAAATTGAGGATGGAGTTGCAAGTCACCATAAGTCAGATTGGTAGTTTTGAGATTGGGATTTCTGAAGGTGTAGTGCGTAGTTGGTCATCTGAGGAGATATCATGGAAGTCAGACGCATGGGAAAACCAACCTGGTAGACCATGCTCAGTTTAGGTAAGTCTGGGAAGTACCACTATCATGATTATGAATAACTATACGGAACGGACTTGGAAGAGACCTACTAAGTGCTGATCTGGAAGAGATTAGCTAGGTATGTGGTATAAATTGATAAGGTGTGAAGTGGTTGGTCATGGTATGAAATTGATTAATTCATTCGGATTCATAGCCTTAGATGTAGACTCCCTGAGAGTGGTAATGGATGTGTACGATGATACTTTACCGTATTGGAGGGATTCATGAGTTATACCTCCAAGAAGGGACGAGGATAAGATATTCCTGAAGTTAAACATGTAACTCGGACTGTATATGAGTAAGAGCATGAGCTAGGATTGTGGAAGATGGGACAAGATGATTGAGATGAATGATTGTGGATACGAAGTGAAATGTTGTCGCTAGATGTGTGTGAAATATTGTGTGTGACTCTATGAGGTGTATGG
Source organism: Lathyrus oleraceus (assembly GCF_024323335.1). Classification (NCBI taxonomy): domain Eukaryota; kingdom Viridiplantae; phylum Streptophyta; class Magnoliopsida; order Fabales; family Fabaceae; genus Lathyrus; species Lathyrus oleraceus. The sequence continues at coordinate 433,576,510 of NC_066580.1, read as the reverse complement.
ACACTCATTGTTATGTTCTAGATTGCTTAAGTTCCTTGATGATGTTATGTTGTTTTGGTCGAGATCATGTGTCGGGAGAAATATTGAATGAATCAAAACCTTATGAGAGGATTTGGTATGGAATATAGTAACCAGAACCGGATGTTGTCAAACTAATTTGGTTTAGCTGCACCAAACACATGATGAATTTGGATGTTCTATGTTTTTATGGTTGTAGCAATGTAACTCCTGGATACCTGCCTTCTGAAGAGTGTTGGTCTTATTCTGAACTTTTGTGAGTCATCAAGGACATTATTATACTAATGGAAGTCGGTAAGGTTCTTGTACCATTTTGGACAGTAGGCACTCTGAGGGTAAGTGCGTTTCTTTGAAGATTGTTAGCTAACCAGTAGTGCCTAGGAATCCCAAGTGTTCCACTATTGGAATCAGAGTATCACAATGGAAGGTGACGAGAGAAAGAGCCCAATCAAGTCTATGGGGATCAGGGAGATAATTACTCGTAAGAATGGAGGTAAGGATGAGAGTAAGATAATCTCGTGCTAATGGTTCTATCTTATTGGAGTAGTACGAGAGAAGGGAAGCAGTAGGAGTAAGGGCTTGTAGCATACATTATCAGATCAAGTGAAGTTTATGAGATTACCGATAGATGGATTACAAGTTTGTCACATTTATTGAAGGAATAGTAAGAGAAGAGTAGTCAATATTGTGTGGTTAAGGAATCAATAAATTTTCTTATGAAGAATTAATGAGTATTAATTAACCAAGTCCAGATAAGATGTTGTAATTATGTTTTGTGTAACTTAGTACAAGGAAGGGAAGTCGTGGTTTCCAGGAAGAAAGTGACCCACTGAGGTTGAGCGGTATATAAGAGGAATTAAGTGAGAGCAAGTTTAATTGTTAATCCAACATCAGAATGAGATTGTGATGGAAATCAAGAAGTTTCGAAAGTTCAGGGAAGAAGTAAAATTTGTCAGCAAAGATAAGTTAGAAGAATAAGTATGTTAGAGACTTGGAATTGAAGAGAGGTCAAGTGTTGGTCTAAGATGTTGATTCAAGGTTTGTTTGTTTGTTGAGCGAAGGAAATTCGGGGGTGAATTTCAATTTAAGGGGGGGAGAATGTAATATCCCATATTCCCTTAAATGCTCAATTAGTTGTCAGTTGAGACCAATTGAGTACCTGTGTACTATATCTTTTGTTAGTTATAACAATTGGAGCTCTTATGTGCTCTAAGTGTTGTCAATTGGGACCAATAGAGTAACCGGTGAACTCTGAAGAGATTAATTATTAATAAAGAGACATACCAATATTAATAATTATAAGAGAGGACATTTTTGGTAACATTAATAATTGGTCAATTGGTGCTGGAAGATGAAATATCAATTGGGATATTTTGTTACTACTTAATATTATATATTATGTATTATATATGTAATGTAGTATGTGTGGTGGAAAAGAGAAGAAGAAAAGAAGATATATCAGAAAGAAAAGAAAGAAAGGGAAGAGGAGAAAAAGAGGAAAAGAGGAAAAGAAGGAAGAGAAAGAGGAAGAAGAGGAGAAGAAGAAAACTCATGGGAGAAGAAGAGGAAGGAAACCATGGAAGCACCATCATCATCTCATCTTCATCATCACCAACTTCATCTTCTTCTACTAGGTGAGTTCTTAGATAGTTTTAGCATTGGGAGAAAATAATCTATATTTGTGGGGTTAGGGTTTGTGTGAATTGTGCCCTATCCATGCTATGTGTTGATATTATGTTGGTCGTTGTTAAAAAAAATCATGTTATGTGAAAATGGTAGATGGAAAGGAAAATAAAAGAGGAGTTATTTAAGGAAAAGAAGTGGAGTTATTTAAGGAAAGAGGTTACTGAGAATTAATGAACTCACTTTCTGGGCAGTTTCATGAGTGGTTAACCAATTAACATTAAAACAGAATTTAATTTTTTGTCTGTACAGAATATGTCACCAAGGGGGTTCGAACCCAGGACTTCCTTCAAACTATACATTCCTTACCACTAGGCTAGAGAGGTTGTTGTTGGATGCTTATGCAATGAATAAATATTAATATAAATCTTGATTAAGATAGATTAATGAATTAATTGAGCGTTATAACTCCGTTTTGGATGTAGACGGATGCGTTAGTAAGATAATGAAAAAGGCTATTATTATTGAAATTCTGGTGTAGTCAGAATTCAGATGTTCTACTCCACGTCATGACATCTGATCTAACATTGTAACTAATACAGCAAGATAGTTATTAACCACTGTACTAATATGCACAAGTTCACAGATGTCACGACATCTCATTCTATGTCACCCTAGAATGTATGAACTCCTGGTTCTGTGCATCAGGAAGAATGACTTAACAGAAATCAAACCTAGCACTCACTTTTGTTGTTTTCTTCCACAGTTATCAGCATGATGTCTTACTGTTGTGTGTGGACATCATCTGTTACATTGTTCCAGTGTGTTTGTATTTTACTTGTATTTCCTGAATTAAAGGTTGATCACGTTAATCTAATTTCCACTTATTAGATTGCTAACAACTAGGCTACTTGTTAGGTTCATTAATTGTAGGTTAGTAGTTGGTTTCCTGGTTTTTCTCTAAGCTGTTGAATTCCTGAAGAATAGCCTGAGAAAAATACTGACCCAGAAAAACCAATCCTCCTACACTTTAGCTCCTGCTGTTGGGAATGAATGTCACAACATTCAGTTCGACATCCTGAACATATGTTGATTCTGTTATGTTCCTGGAACTGTACTGTGCTAAGTTTGCAGTACTGTAAAAGACTAACTAGTCTCTACTTCAGTATCAACCTTCAGTATCAACTATCAAAACATCCAGTTTGACAGTTTCACAATGATCCTTCAGCCAGGTCTGTTATCCTTGAAAAGAACAGACTTAAATAAATACTGAACTGAAATTAACCTGCTTATCATTCAGTATCTACTGTCCATGATGCATGTTACAACATTCTGATTGACATTCAAACAGAAGGCTATATGCCAGGTCTGTTATCATCTTGATAAGCTGACTGGAATACCTGCTGAGTCATGACAGTAATAAAAACACATGCAGAAGGAAAACAAACACAGGAAATTGTTAACCCAGTTCAGTCCAACATGACCTACATCTGGGGGCTACCAAGCCAGGAAGAAGATCCACTATTAGCAGTATTAATTCAGAGCTAAACTCACCCGTTTACAACTCTTCACTTAATCCCTACCCAATGCAATCTATACCTAGGAACTCCTAGATAGAAACCTCCAGTTTCCATTCCTATCACTACAAATACAATGTAATGTTAACACACCTTGAACTTGCTTCACAACTTCATTCAAGAACAAAATCACTCTTGCCTACAGGCTTTGAGTTACAAACACTCTCAGGATTTACCACTGAGATACACATGGTAACCTTCCCACAGATTGGGAGGTTTACCTTACACACACCCCTAAAAATTCATTCTCAGAGGCTTACAACTACTAGGTTACAATCAGCTATTTATAACCTAATCACCCAACTGGATTTGGGCCTTCAGAAATCGCAGCAGACTTGTTCTTTGCTGTTACAACTTCAGCAGAAAAATTCTGCTACAAACAAGGTCTTCAATCCCAGAATCTCTCCATATATATCTCCATATTTTGAGCCTATATATCTTCTGATTGAGTCTTCAAGACCTCCACATGGGAGTTAGGATATTCACCAGATATCCTTGCTGATCCCAGAATATATACTGAATTAATTAATTCAGTTTTCTACACATGTGCAATGTCACAGACTCTATGTCGTGACATCGTACATGACATGTTGGTCCAGATGTTGAATTTCTTCAACCCAACATATTAAAACAACAGAGATGATTACATTATTTGTTTTCTAAAATTAATGCCAATCCTAAGGAATCAACAATCTCCCCCTTTGGCAAATTTTAGCTAAAACAAATAAACAATACACTGGACAAAACATCCCAATTTGGGAATGCTCTTCATCTCCGTCATTGGCTCCACCACCACAAACACCAAAGTTGGTGTACATAGGGAAGAAGAGGGACAAGACTCGGTTGTACCAGAACCCTTCCCCTCAACCGGAGAGCTTCCTGAGGAATATGTAATGCTGAGTACATAGACAATGTAACTCAGATCACACGGCACAACTGTCTTCTTAACTCAGATCACAAGACACAAGTGGTAAACCCAGTTGGTGGATTTTGTGCCTGATGCCAACTTCTGTTTGCTGCCACATCCACAATTGGCTTGCTTCTGGTACATTCTCAACCCCAGGACTATATTTCTCTCCCCCTTTTTAGCTAAACATTTGTAAAGGCACCCTTCACAAAACCAGATCCAGGCGCAGCTTGCTCAAACCTTAACATACCCCATGATTCTGAGAATGAAGTGTTTTTCTTGTGAGAGGAAGAGGGCTAGTGCATCCTTTAAATAGTCCAGCCCTTGCCTAGGAATTTCCGGTAGAAATAAATGCTTGGTCAAGATGCATTTATTTTTGCTGAGAAACAGTCAGAGAATCACCAACAAAATCTCAGATTATCTTTGAATACCTTTTATAGCTCTTGACTGTTTCTTTTCCAAAACAGTCGTTCCAGTGCATGGAGACTATTCCATATATGCAGTCAGACACGTTGCACGCGATGTCTTAACATTTCACGCGGCTTTTTCCTGCTTTCTGCTAGTATTCAACATTTTCCAAGGTTCCTGTCATATCTCCAGTAGAGACTTGACATTTGGCACTGATACAGTCAAATTCCCACACTTCAGCAGATGGTTACTCCCCCTGTACCACACAGCTGTAGCCATCTGGCTTATTCTGATTTACCAGAATTTGAAACATCATCTTCATAATTCCTAATGCCATAAGTTTTAGAAGGAATTAGCAGCATTATCCAGGGCAATGTCATGACATTCGGTCAGACATTCTTCAGCTCACTCAGTCTTGACACAGCATCCTGATAGCTGACAAGGTGCCATACCTGGTTGTCTGAGTACACATAGACCACAAGCTTGATGATTACTTGCAGCTTCAAGGCCAGAACTCCCCCTGTCATGGACACCCCACTCTCCTCTTGAAGATTGGAGATCACTCATGGGCCTATCCAACATCCCAAAGTTGGACCTTCACATACTTCCTGATTCATAGAGAATCCAGACCACTTGATGAATGGAAAACACAAGACGCATCTTCATGTCTTCAAGAGCACACCCTCTGTTCAACCCTCTTAGCTGAACACATTCACACTCTGTGTCAATCTCTCTTCTAACCAGAACAGAAGACCACTTCACTGGATGTTCTAACATCAGCTGGGACATCTTTCACAACAAGACAAGGCACACCATCTGATAGACTTCAGATATCACTGAGTCATCGGGTTGATCAAGAAGAACCCAGACATTCATTGGGAAATATACATTTTTATCCCATTACAAGAGACAATCTTCCATAGATAGCTCAGAACTCCTACCACAAGCTCCAAGGGATGAATAGAAAGCACATCCCTTAGTCTTCAACTTACTACTTTTCTACTCAAGAGTAATTTGTCTCAGACTTTCCTCAAGAATAATCAGCTGCCATATGTTGATTATCTTGATTCTTTGAACTCAATTCTGAGGTAAACCAACTGCCACTGGTTGATTACCTCCTTCATGAATCCTCATATGAAAAGGTCAAATGCTGCTTTTTGACCTCCCCAAGTTTATCAGACTTCTCCCAAAGATATTCTGACCTTCCAAGTGAGACTTGAACTTCAAGCTTTTTGAAGTATCCAATCTACAACCCTGTAGACCCTTCTATCTCAAGTTGATGTGCCACTTCACCAACTAAGAATCTGATGTTGAACCAAATGTCACAACATTGTGTTTTGACATCTAGCTGTTGAATTCAGCTCCTTCTTCTGCCACTTGAAAGAACTTCCTCCCTTCACAGAACAAGAGTTCAATGTTCTCATAGACTTGATTGTGGAACCAAGTTTGAGTAAATAACCTCCATCCTGCAGGTTTGCAGTTAAGTCATCCAAGCTCACACCTTGATGAATCCCTGCTTCTTCTCCAAAGACATCAGACACTCTGATGTATGAGTCTTCAGAAGGACCAGTTAGAAACTAACCCTTCAGCTCTACCACGGATTCCATATCCTAAGGCAAGGTTGTTTCCATGATGTCAAGACTGCTGCCACTAGTTCTTGACTCCACAGTGTGCATAAGCTAATGCACTTCCTTACCTAGATCAGAAATAAACTGATCCAAGCAACCACCATCAAGACTATGATGTCTTCTTCTTCTTGTACATACCAAGGCTTAATCATGTTTCTTGCCAGGAAAACTTTTCAGAGATCATATGCTTTTGCTGCCACCAAAGAGATAGATCATAAGCCAATGTACTATCCTTCCTGTGATTCTGCACAGGGTCTTGAAGAAGTGATGTTCCAACATCTTTAAGAACATCCATTATCTTGAGCTCCAAGGATAATCAATTAAACACTTGTACTTGGCACAAGTAGACATTGATCTTAAATCCTTTCCCAATTTTCCTTTCAGATACTTCCACCATAAGAATACTTTGAAAGTACTCTTCTTGTGTCAACATCTTCTGCTTGCAAGCACCTAGACAATTTTGAAAGTCTTCCCAGATTAAATTCATCCTTAGGAATGAGAGAGATGAATTCTTCCTTGCAAATTGTGTCACACAACTACCAGAACCCATGTGACACAGGTCAACAGCCAACCAGACCCTAGGCTGACCAAATGTGAGGAGGTTAACCAAAACTCCCCCTCAAATTAACAATCATGGAAACTTCACACCAATATCCATGCATTGTACAGACATGTCTCAACATGACATACTCCATCCCTACCAGTGGTAACTAACTCTATGAGTTATACCTACGCATACTCCTACCACACCAATCAGACTTTAGCTGACCATGAGTACTAGAGGAACACCAGTCAATAGCAGATATGCATTGCCAGAGCATACTACATCAACCAACCTATGAATCTTCATATTCTCACTCCTTGAAAGAACTGCCACTTCTGATCGTGGTGCTTGAATAACAAGATTCATGGTCCCAATCCTCTGAATTGAAGTAGCAGTCAGGTTACCCCATTGTTGACTGCTAACATCCAGAGGACTTGTCTTCCAACACTCCATAGTACTCCAGAGAACAGCCATCCATCCCTGATCAATCTACAGGAGTAGGACAAGCAGCAGGAAATTGCTCAATGTCACATCTCACCCAGCTCCACTTCTAGAGACCAGACCTCTACATGTGACCTTCTTGAGCATACACACAGTTGACCCTACCCTTGTCAACTTAGCCCACTCAGATGTCTCCTCTTCCAGGTCAGGAGTAGGTTCCAAACACGAGTATCCCTTTGTTTGACACCTAAAAACATCTGTTCTTCAACCAGCAGCTGCATACTTGTTGAACAACATGTTCTAACATCACATAGAACATTGGTTCCACCTCCTTGGAACACACCCTCCTTGAAAGACTTCAAGGTCTTCATATACACTACCCAAGAGTGTAAAAGAATCAGTGATCAGGTGATTCTTACCATCCTGACGTGAGTACATCATGATGAGTGGACTTGAGGGGACTCAAGTAGCTTTGACATCTTCAGAGGTTATGATGAAATCTTGAACACAACAGCCTTTCATCCACATGAGGGGAAACAACATCAGAGTTTGAGTTTTGCCAGGTATTATGCAGCGGAAATCATAATACAACTCAACCTATGAACACATACTTCACCAGATCAGCCTCCAAGACCATACCAAGTTTGAATTTGATTCAATACTGGCACAGCTGTCCCACACACAGGCCAATTGCCACCCTCCAGAGACAGGTACACACCATTCCTGTCATGAACAGTCCATCCACCTACTTCAAGGGACCATTCAGGGAAATTACAGAACCTTTCACAGGTTCCAGCATCAGTACTAACATAACTCCTTGCAAGATACCAGAAAGTATCACCCATGGATCTCATCCAGAAGCAGAACAGGATGCCTGCTCTGATACCAATTGAAATTCTGGTGTAGTCAGAATTCAGATGTTCTACTCCACGTCATGACATCTGATCTAACATTGTAACTAATACAGCAAGATAGTTATTAACCACTGTACTAATATGCATAAGTTCACAGATGTCATGACATCTCATTCTATGTCACCCTAGAATGTATGAACACCTGGTTCTGTGCATCAGGAAGAATGACTTAACAGAAATCAAACCTAGCACTCACTTCTGTTGTTTTCTTCCACAGTTATCAACATGATGTCTTACTGTTGTGTGTGGACATCATCTGTTACATTGTTCCAGTGTGTTTGTATTTTACTTGTATTTCCTGAATTAAAGGTTGATCACGTTAATCTAATTTCCACTTATTAGATTGCTAACAACTAGGCTACTTGTTAGGTTCATTAATTGTAGGTTAGTAGTTGGTTTCCTGGTTTTTCTCTAAGCTGTTGAATTCCGTGAAGAATAGCCTGAGAAAAATACTGACCCAGAAAAACCAATCCTCCTACACTTTAGCTCCTGCTGTTGGGAATGAATGTCACAACATTCAGTTCGACATCCAGAACATATGCTGATTCTGTTATGTTCCTGGAACTGTACTGTGCTAAGTTTGCAGTACTGTAAAAGACTAACTAGTCTCTACTTCAGTATCAATGTCATACCCCAAAATTTGCCCATTAATATTTCAAGACATTTTTCAAGGCACTCCGACTTATTCTGCAAGGCACTGATCTTAAAGGAACAAAAGCCCAGTTCACAACAGGCCCAATCCAGAAAATGGCCCAAACTAGCTTGCTCGCTAGGCGAGCAATTCCTTCGCCTAGCGAACACTTCGTTATGACACTCGCCCCAGCGAAGCATCAGATCCAGTAAAAGCCCAAACTAGTTGGCTCGCTAGGCGAGCAACTCCTTCGCCTAGCGAAGCTTGCGAATAGCAGAATTTCTGGGCTTCATTCTGAGCCCATTAGGTCATCACAATCACTATAAATAGCCAAGTTTCAGTCATGAAAAGGAGGGGGGAAAACAGAGGAGGACAGACGGAAACCCTGGCACAGAAACCCTGGAGGCTACCTTAGAGAGTTCCGAATAAAGAAACCATGAAGGCCGCTCCTCCGCTTCGAAGCTACCGCCGCCCAACTCCATCCGATACCAAAAGTGATCAGTCTCTCCAACATAGCAGCTTAGTTGCAAACAGGTTTGCGCATCACTATTGTTTTATGCTTTTAATCGGTAATCTCTATATACATAAAGCATCATGATTGAAGTTTCGAATATGTAATTTGATTTCACATGCGAATTTAAATATGCTTGAATATCATGAATGTTTGTCCATGCTATTCCTGTAATCAAATGCCATAAAAGTTCAGGTTTTCGGAGGTCATGCTGCTGTCAAACTCCAAACTCGTGGCCGCTCGCTAGCACATCGCTAAGCGAGCCTGTAGCGAGCATTCGCTGAGCCGTCGCTAGGCGAAGCAGAGGCGAACGGGACAGTGGCTGCTTTGTTTCTTTTCTATTCTGCCTTATGTCTATCTAACCAAGACTTATTATAATTCTGCATCATTTGGCCTGAGATTATGACTGTTGTGTTGTAGTGCAATTTTCAATTATACTTTACTTTGATGCTCTAACCCGTGTGCTGAATTGTGTAAAGGTTTACATATTCCCGAGGAAATGGCCGGCTAGGTATTCCACTTTATGTGTGGGATACCCTTATGGAGATTCACCCTGAATTACTCAATTGATTTTAATGTATTAATTTCATGGTGAAGATCCACCCTAGTGGCTTAATTGATCTTAATGTACTGATTTTAATATGGACCTAATTACTTAATCGACTACGGCTATCTAATTAATTGTAAAACTTTGCCTTTTAATATGCGATCTTGGACCTCTCTTTTGTTACCCTACGATTACGGTATTATGGTCATGTCCCGCGAATATGGGGATACACTTAGCAAAGACCCTTCGGTTAAATCATCATAGTCCCTCGAATGTTGCCTTTGTCCCTCGATGACCCTTCGATGTAGCCTACGGTTAAATGATGATCGTCCCTTCGAATGCTAAGGTATCCTCACAACTGTTGCCTTCAATGACCAATCGATGACCAATCGATGACCCTTCTACATCCAAAGGATAAAACTGCTTACTTCTTAATAGTAAGGACAATTTTACCCTCATAAGGATAGGAAATGCCCGGAAAGACCTCAGATAGGTATAACTCTTAATTGCTTATTCACAATTTAAAACTACTTTTCACACCTAACACCTTTCAAAACCTCCATTAGAAAATCACCACTTGCCATACATTCGCACTAGAATCATTGCCGAGTTATATTTTTCTAAACTATTTTCAAAACTAAACGAGATAACCACTTTGTATACATTCATTCAAGAATCATTACAAAGTTAAATTCTCCTTTTCAAAACATTTCCTACACATTTCCCAACCACTTTTTCAAACTAGAAAAACATAAATGATTGAGCAATTAAGAGCCTATGGATAACCATGGATACAAAGGGTGTTAACACCTTCCCTTTGTATAATGTACCTCCCGAACCTAAGAATCCAAATTAAGGTCTTTCCTGTTCTTTTCCACCTTTCCTTATTGGATAAAAGAAAAGTCGGTGGCGACTCTTGCTAACCGCGACATTGCGATTAAAAACACATTAAAGTCAGTTCACCGTATGACAGAACTGGCGACTCTGCTGGGGACTACAAAGAGAGGTCACCTTAAAAAATCATTTATGTTTTCAAATTGTTCCTTCTTTTAAGGGAATTTTTGAGTGAAAGATCCTACACCCGGATCTAGTGTACCTTAGGTAAGTAGCAATAGATCATCGCGACTATCCGGCGTATACTGGAATGGTTAAAATGATGGCTACGGTTAATGTGACACTTTGGATGTCCTGATGTTCCTCATGTTTACTTGAGGAAAAATTTGGCATTCGCGTGGTGTCATCAAAGCATTAACCAGACCTTTAGAACCCTAATTGACTCATCCTAGCCATTAGAAAGTAGTGAGATAACTGGCTTCGGTTCCGACTGGGGTTGGTTGATACTCGATACTACACTCTTTGAGATTGGACTTTAGGGAAGCTTTGGTCAACCACTTGGTGTTGCACTGAAGTGGACTTAAAGAAAGGTCGATGATTTGAGATCCTTCTAGAACCCGGTTACTATTCTAGGACAGGTTGAACCAACCAAACTTCAGTGGGGAGGGTACTTACCTATGGAACTCATGCAAGCCTTAAAACTTAGGAATGATGGTTGTGTGACTTGCTTGTGCTTGTTATTTACTTAACATCATAACATCATAACATCATCATAACATCATGGCATTGAACTAACCATTTCGAGGACTTAGGGATTTAACTTTGCTCTATTTTGTAAAAAAAAAAAAAAAAATGTTTCCTTTTTTTGGTAGTTTATGCAAAGTTAAATTCCAAAAGTCCTTGAAAACATTTCATACATTGCATAGCATAACATTGCACAACAGGTGTTCTAAAGGGATCAATGTTCTCACGGTTTTCATGCAAACAGAAAAATGGACCTCGAACAAACTGTCACGGATCTCCATACTCAGAATGCTCAACTCCAGGAGATGATCTTGAACTTATCCAAGGGGCAGGAAGAACTGAAGGCTCTCTTGCTCGAGAAGAAAAAAGACAAGAAATCTGTGAGGCACATTAACCCGGGAAGAAGGCAGTTTACGAAGATCAATATGACTTTAGCACAAGCACTGCAGGGTATGCTAAAAGCAAATTTAATTACCCTCAGAGATCCTCCTGCAAAACCCAACATTACTTCTCTTAGTTATAATCCCAACGCCAGGTGTGCGTATCACTCCGATAGCCCCGGGCATAATACAAACGATTGTTGGTCGTTGAAGAATAAAATTCAGGATATGATCGACGCCGGAGAATTTGAATTGGATCCGCCTGAGACTCCTAATGTCATCACTGCCCCCCCTGCCTAATCATGACAAGACTGTCAATGCTGTGGAAGATGCTGATAACGATTGTGACTGGGATAGCTGGATTTTCCCAACAATTGGTGACGGACTCAATAATTGGAAGGCTGAAGACACTATCCCGATTTCCTTTAGACAGGAGTAATGGTTATTGCCTATTTTAGTGTTGCAACTTTTTAGTTTTTACAATTGAACTTCTTAAAGCATTGTGTCTATGCCCAGGGCACATTAGCTAATTTGTTAAGAGTTTTGTCATTTCATAAGCATATTCACATTCAATAAATCAATGGACCTTTTTGCATTCAAATATTGCGCTCTTTATCTTTCCTGTCATCTTTTAAACAAGCTATGTTTTCTTGCACACACTCACGTAACAAATTGCAGATCCATAGCCACTCTGGATCCTGTTGATAATAATTCTGCTACTGTTCATTATGACTTTGAAAATCCGATCTACTAAGCCGAGGATGGAAGCGAGGAAGATTGTGAAGTCCCTGGAGAACTTGCCCGACTACTGCAAGAAGAAAAGACTATACAGCCGCATGAGGAATCAATTGAAATTGTAAATCTGGGTACTGAAATAAATAAGAAAGAAGTCAGAGGTTTCTTGGGGCACTCGAATTACATTGCCCGATTCATTCCACACTTGACTGCTACCTGCAAACCCATCTTCAAATTACTAAAAAAGAAAAATCAAGAGATGGTATGGAATGATGAATGACAAAATCAAGAAGTATCTCCAAGAACCTCCAATTCTGATACCACCAGTTGAAAAAAGACCTCTCATCATGTATTTGACCGTGTTAGAAAATTCAATGAGGTGTGTGTTGGGGCAACATGACGAGTCTGGTCGAAAAGAGCATGCCATATACTGCCTTGGCAAAAGGTACCGACTGTGAAACAAGATACTCACAGCTCGAGAAAGCTTGCTGTGCTTTGGCTTGGGCTGCTCGCCGACTAAGACAGTATATGTTGAATCATACCACTTTATTGACTTCTAAGATGGATTCTATCAAATATCTATTTGAGAAACCTGTTGTCTCCTGAAAGAGTTATCACTGACAATGGTACTAATTTGAACAACAAGATGATTACTGAACTCTGCACGCAGTTCAAAATAAAACACCATAACTCTTCTCCGTACCGGCCAAAGATGAACGGCGCCGTGGAGGCTGCTAATAAGAGTATCAAGAAGATCATACAAAAGATGACAGTAACGTACAAAGACTGGCATGAGATGTTACCATTCGCTCTCCACGGTTATCGCACTTCAGTGCGCACTTCGACAGGGGCAACTCCGTTCTCTTTAGTCTATGGAATGGAAGCCATCTTACCGATGGAGGTTCAGATTCCCTCTCTAAGAATCGTGAAAGATGCCGGCTTAGACGAAGATGAATGGATTCAGACTCGACTCGACCAGATCAATTTGATTGATGAGAAGAGACTTGCGGATGTTTGTCATGGGCAGATATATCAGAAGCGCATGACCCAGGCATTTAACAAAAGAATCAAGAGACAGGTGTATCAAATTGGTGACTTGGTAATCAAGCGTATCATTCTACCACAAAGTGATCCCAGAGGCAAATGGATTCCCACGTACGAAGGGCCGTTTGTAGTTAAGAAGGTATTCTCTGGTGGAGCCATGATACTAGCTACAATGGATGGCAAAGACTTCCCGCATCCTGTGAACGCGGACATAGTTAAAAAATACTACGCATAAAAGAGACCCGCTAGGTCGACGTATCTAGGCAAAAGTAAGGGCATCCCGGCGAACCAAAAGGGTTCGGGCAAAATTAGGGATAAACATATAAAAACGTACACCCGGCAAGTCGAAAACCTGAAAAGGCGGTTTGGGCAAAAAAGGGTATCCTGGTGGACTGAAAACCTGAAAAGGCGGTCCAGGCAAAAATTAGGGATTAAAGCGTAAGACTATGTCCCGTTCTCAGTCAGCTTCAACCAAGTTCCAAGGACTGAACAAGCCAATCACTTCTATCCGACAACAGGAGATGAGACGCTTGAAGACATAATGACAGTAGTGGAATTAAAATCAATAGGACCTTTTCTGCATAGCTTTCTCTTTGTTTTCTTGACGATTTCCTCTTACTAGGATTTCTGTCTCCTTGTACACAAATTGCCTGTTTACAGACCCTCTTTCAAAATCAATACAATTTCATTTCCAAAAAGATGCTTTTGTTTTACCTTTTCTGTTTTGTTTGCGTAAACGTCCATTGATTTACTTTGAATTGATTTATGCATTTGAATATGATCAATGTTTACCAAAAATGCATGCCTAGAATAGTAATAGCAATTACTACACGACTTCAGGATCGAGGAGAAGGTCTAATCACGCTTCCCAATGAATCCGTTGCTAATTCGATTCCCCGGCAACGCCAGTTATTCCCTAGAAGAAATTGGCATCACTAGACTGGTCATCTCTTCTACCCCCAGCCAGGCTCTGTTGAATATCTCTGCCATCAGATAAAAGTCAAATACCCCTAGCTAAGGAAGGGTCATCAATACAAATATCTCCGACCAGAAGACTGAGATTTATTTCCCCAGTAGAGTCCCCTGGAAGAACGTTTCAGACACATAGTGCATTCATTACATCATTTCACATCACATACCTACATACAATTTTCATTCCGCATCATATACATTACATCATTTCATAACATATACATGTATACAATGCTCTCATTTATTCCAGACGCATAATTCACTCATTACATCATTTCACAGCACACGCATGCATACAACATTTGCATCTCATGCATCATGACATGGCATGAAGCTAACTTTATTTTTCAGGTTAATTATTCCCCTGATACAGTCAAAACAAAGGTCCATTCAGACGGACAGCTTTATCAATTACATTCAGGATTCAACTACATCTTTCAGATATACTCCATGTCAACATTCATTCTGACATCCTCCTAACGATGGCATCTATAAGCTCATCCCAGACATTTATCGCAAATACAACATACACAAATACTATCAGATTCAGCCTAACGTACGGTTCGTTCTGATTCAGCCCAACATATGACTCCTTCAACTCAGATACGATCTAGCGTACGATCCATTCTGACCTTCAATAACTCAAATACGGTCTAATGTACGATCCAGTTAGACCTTCATATCCTCAGATGCTACCTAGTGTACGGTATATTTCTGAATTGTAGTCTAGCATATGACTACCCCCTTTTATAATCAGATTCAGCCTAATGGACGGCTCATTCTGCTCAGATACGGTTTAATGTACGACCCAGTTAGACCTTCATCTGCTCAGATGCTACCTAGTGTACGGTACATTTCTGAAGTGTAGTCTAGCATACGACTACCCCTTTCATCGTCAGATTCAGCCTAATGGACGGCTCATTCTGCTCAGATACAGTCTATTGTACGACCCAGTTAGACCTTCATCTCCTCAGATGCTACCTAGTGTACGGTACATTCTAAAGTGTAGTCTAGCATATGACTACCCCCTTTTATCATCAGATTCAGCCTAATGGACGGCTCATTCTGCTCAGATACGGTCTAATGTACGACCCAGTTAGACCTTCATCTCCTCAGATGCTACCTAGTGTACGGTATATTTCTGAAGTGTAGTCTAGCATATGACTACCCCCTTTTATAATCAGATTCAGCCTAATGGACGGCTCATTCTGCTCAGATACGGTTTAATGTACGACCCAGTTAGACCTTCATCTCCTCAGATGCTACCTAGTATACGGTACATTTCTGAAGTGTAGTCTAGCATACGACTACCCCTTTCATCGTCAGATTCAGCCTAATGGACGGCTCATTCTGCTCAGATACGGTTTAATGTACGACCCAGTTAGACCTTCATCTCCTCAGATGCTACCTAGTGTACGGTACATTTCTGAAGTGTAGTCTAGCGTACGACTACCCCCTTTCATCATCAGTCACAACCTAACGGACGACTCATCCTGCAACTCCAATACGGTCTAGCATAAGACCCATTTGGATCTTCAACTCAGATACGATCTAGCATACGATCCGGTCTGATCTTCTATCCCCAGTGAAATCACCCGCTTAATGGAGGTTTCATTCTGCAGCTCAGAGACGATCTAGCGTACGATCCATTCTGATTTTTCATCCTCAACGAAGTCATCCGCCCAAGGAACAACTCACTCTGGTATTCAGATGCGGTCTAGCGTATGCTCCATTCTGATCCCTTATCCCCAGCAGCGTATAACACACTCTGACTCCCCAACGAAATCGACAGCATAATGGATGACTCACTATACGGTATATCGTATGACTCGGTACGACATCCATGTCTTCAGATATCGTCTAATGTACGACGCACTCTGAAGTTCTCATCATCAAATTCCCTGGATGGCATCTTTAAGCCCATCTCCATCAAGACTAGCTCCTGGTTGACAAGCGCAAAATTTTGGGGCATTTTAGTGTTCAATAATCTTCCACCTCCACACCACGAATGGTGCACATACCATTCTACTCTCTCGGTTCAAGAATATTGAACAGGGGCAGCTGTCATACCCCAAAATTTGCCCATTAATATTTCAAGACATTTTTCAAGGCACTCCGACTTATTCTGCAAGGCACTGATCTTAAAGGAACAAAAGCCCAGCTCACAACAGGCCCAATCCAGAAAATGGCCCAAACTAGCTTGCTCGCTAGGCGAGCAATTCCTTCGCCTAGCGAACACTTCGTTATGACACTCGCCCCAGCGAAGCATCAGATCCAGTAAAAGCCCAAACTAGCTGGCTCGCTAGGCGAGCAACTCCTTCGCCTAGCGAAGCTTGCGAATAGCAGAATTTCTGGGCTTCATTCTGAGCCCATTAGGTCATCACAATCACTATAAATAGCCAAGTTTCAGTCATGAAAAGGAGGGGGGAAAACAGAGGAGGACAGACGGAAACCCTGGCACAGAAACCCTGGAGGCTACCTTAGAGAGTTCCGAATAAAGAAACCCTGAAGGCCGCTCCTCCGCTCCGAAGCTACCGCCGCCCAACTCCATCCGATACCAAAAGTGATCAGTCTCTCCAACATAGCAGCTTAGTTGCAAACAGGTTTGCGCATCACTATTGTTTTATGCTTTTAATCGGTAATCTCTATATACATAAAGCATCATGATTGAAGTTTCGAATATGTAATTTGATTTCACATGCGAATTTAAATATGCTTGAATATCATGAATGTTATGCTATTCCTGTAATCAAATGCCATAAAAGTTCAGGTTTTCGGAGGTCATGCTGCTGTCAAACTCCAAACCCGTGGCCGCTCGCTAGCACATCGCTAAGCGAGCCTGTAGCGAGCATTCGCTGAGCCGTCGCTAGGCGAAGCAGAGGCGAATGGGACAGTGGCTGCTTTGTTTCTTTTCTATTCTGCCTTATGTCTATCTAACCAAGACTTATTATAATTCTGCATCATTTGGCCTGAGATTATGACTGTTGTGTTGTAGTGCAATTTTCAATTATACTTTACTTTGATGCTCTAACCCGTGTGCTGAATTGTGTAAAGGTTTACATATTCCCGAGGAAATGGCCGGCTAGGTATTCCACTTTATGTGTGGGATACCCTTATGGAGATTCACCCTGAATTACTCAATTGAGTTTAATGTATTAATTTCATGGTGAAGATCCACCCTAGTGGCTTAATTGATCTTAATGTACTGATTTTAATATGGACTTAATTACTTAATCGACTACGGCTATCTAATTAATTGTAAAACTTTGCCTTTTAATATGCGATCTTGGACCTCTCTTTTGTTACCCTACGATTACGGTATTATGGTCATGTCCCGCGAATATGGGGATACACTTAGCAAAGACCCTTCGGTTAAATCATCATAGTCCCTCGAATGTTGCCTTTGTCCCTCGATGACCCTTCGGTGTAGCCTACGGTTAAATGATGATCGTCCCTTCGAATGCTAAGGTATCCTCACAACTGTTGCCTTCAATGACCAATCGATGACCAATCGATGACCCTTCTACATCCAAAGGATAAAACTGCTTACTTCTCAATAGTAAGGACAGTTTTACCCTCATAAGGATAGGAAATGCCCGGAAAGACCACAGATAGGTATAACTCTTAATTTCTTATTCACAATTTAAAACTACTTTTCACACCTAACACCTTTCAAAACCTCCATTAGAAAATCACCACTTGGCATACATTCGCACTAGAATCATTGCCGAGTTATATTTTTCTAAACTATTTTCAAAACTAAACGAGATAACCACTTTGTATACATTCATTCAAGAATCATTACAAAGTTAAATTCTCCTTTTCAAAACATTTCCTACACATTTCCCAACCACTTTTTCAAACTAGAAAAACATAAATGATTGAGCAATTAAGAGCCTATGGATAACCATGGATACAAAGGGTGCTAACACCCTCCCTTTGTACAATGTACCTCCCGAACCTAAGAATCTAAATTAAGGTCTTTCCTGTTCTTTTCCACCTTTCCTTATTGGATAAAAGAAAAGTCGGTAGCGACTCTTGCTAACCGCGACATTCCGATTAAAAACACATTAAAGTCAGTTCACCGTATGACAATCAACCTTCAATATCAACTATCAAAACATCCAGTTTGACAGTTTCACAATGATCCTTCAGCCAGGTCTGTTATCCTTGAAAAGAACAGACTTAAATAAATACTGAACTGAAATTAACCTGCTTATCATTCAGTATCTACTGTCCATGATGCATGTTACAACATTCTGATTGACATTCAAACAGAAGGCTATATGCCAGGTCTGTTATCATCTTGATAAGCTGACTGGAATACCTGCTGAGTCATGACAGTAATAAAAACACATGCAGAAGGAAAACAAACACAGGAAATTGTTAACCCAGTTCAGTCCAACATGACCTACATCTGGGGGCTACCAAGCCAGGAAGAAGATCTACTATTAACAGTATTAATTCAGAGCTAAACTCACCCGTTTACAACTCTTCACTTAATCCCTACCCAATGCAATCTATACCTAGGAACTCCTAGATAGAAACCTCCAGTTTCCATTCCTATCACTACAAATACAATGTAATGTTAACACACCTTGAACTTGCTTCACAGCTTCATTCAAGAACAAAATCACTCTTGCCTACAGACTTTGAGTTACAAACACTCTCAGGATTTACCACTGAGATACACATGGTAACCTTCCCACAGATTGGGAGGTTTACCTTACACACACCCCTAAAAATTCATTCTCAGAGGCTTACAACTACTAGGTTACAATCAGCTATTTATAACCTAATCACCCAACTGGATTTGGGCCTTCAGAAATCGCAGCAGACTTGTTCTTTGCTGTTACAACTTCAGCAGAAAAATTCTGCTACAAACAAGGTCTTCAATCCCAGAATCTCTCCATATATATCTCCATATTTTGAGCCTATATATCTTCTGATTGAGTCTTTGATCTGCTGTCGCGCGCGGATCAAAACGAGTAATTTTGTAAAAACGTAATACAGCGACAATTAAACTCGGATATCGTCTCAAGGATTCTTGTTTGTAATAATTAAACGTAATCGAATGGGGGGGTTGATTTGGTGTTCAATTACAAAAATGCAGAAAATAAGTGATTATGAAAAGTGATTATTTGAATAAGCTGACACGAATCAACCCACTATATCATCTTCCGACTTATCATTGATCCCTATAAAATTCCAATTCCCTAAATGAGTCTGATCCTATTCGATTACAAAAGCTACTGACAAGCGCAATAACAATTATACGAAGTATGCCCCTGAATTCCGAGTAAAGCAAACAGATTAAAACTATTGCGAATTAAGCAAACGCAATATGATCGAACGCGATAATGCAAAAGCTACACTAATCACGAAATTGATTCAAAAGCAGACAACAATCAAATTAAAGAATTCTATCATGTAAAAACAATTAAATTAAGCAAGTAATTGTGATTATAGATATAATTCAAAGGAACAGATTAATGGAAAATTATAAAAGAACCTCAAAGTGGCATCCGATTATAGTGAATTGATTCTTGGGAAATTAGTTCTCCATAGTCATTCTTTGCAAGCTCTCAAATTCGTACATGAACCGTGATTTTCTCCGTCCAATTCCCAATGGTGTACGGCTGCTAGACCTAGGGGAAAACAAAGACCCGTTTTACAACTCAACTGGGTCGACCCAGCCCACTACAAATGACCCAACAAAAATACAAATAAAATTTTGCAACTTCAAGAGACTTTCTGGCCCTGCTACAGTCCGATTCAGCTCTCGACTTCTGAACAAAAGTTGTAGATCTTTTTCTTAGCTTTCCATCGACTGGTAGCACGTCTCAATTCGATACTCCTAGCTCAATATATGATTTTTCTCACGAAAGCTGCTAATGCTGAAAATTAAATACGAAAATTAAATAAGTGCAAAAATAACATAAATTATGAAAACACATTAAAACATAAAAATAATCAAAGCAAACCAAAGAAATGCTTGAGTACAAACATGAAAGAACGTGCATCAAAATGCACTGATCAGTCTTCAAGACCTCCACATGGGAGTTAGGATATTCACCAGATATCCTTGCTGATCCCAGAATATATACTGAATTAATTAATTCAGTTTTCTACACATGTGCGATGTCACAGACTCTATGTCGTGACATCGTACATGACATGTTGGTCCAGATGTTGAATTTCTTCAACCCAATATATTAAAACAACAGAGATGATTATATTATTTGTTTTCTAAAATTAATGCCAATCCTAAGGAATCAACAATTATGATATCATATTATAGTGTATTATGCGTCTTACAAATTCTATGAATTTTATTTTGATGGGTGTTAAACATGGTTGATATGGTTGATTGTGAAATAACATGACTAAAGATAACGTAAAGGATTATTATTATTGTTCCATGTTATAAAATAGTATGTGATTTATAAATGCCATGAATTTTATCATGATGAAAATTAAATATTGTTGTTATGTGGAAGGTGAAATAACATGATTAAAAACCTTACAAAGATGAGTGAGGAAACCTAGAAGAATAATTTGATTAATAACTTAGAAAGATAATCTAGGTTATGGAACATGTGAGATACATGTATGAGAATACGGTATTCATTCGTACGACGCTTATGTGAGGTCGTGGACGAATTGTTACCATGATTAAGAATGAGACGCATTGTATGGAACATGCCATGTTATTATTTGTGTATTATGGTGAATGAAGTCACCTATGATTGATGAATTTGTTATGGTTCGTGGAACCAATGTTTTGTGGAACCGATCATGTATTCAGAATGTGTGTTTTTCTGTGGTGGTACACATCTCTATTGGTATGCTTAGATGAGTAAGCATTGGGATGTGGGACCAATGATTCGAGCCTCAATTGGGTTTGAGCCCCAACCATGGCGGACATGGGGAAAAGGTGTACATCTATGTGGGTTAGAGTCCCATACGGTGAAAGATACCCTAGGTGGGTTAGAGTCCCATACGGGTGATGGTTCTTAAAAGTGGGTTTAAGTCCCATAGGGGAACCGGATATCCACCGCGAAAGTCGAATCATACGGACATGCGTGAACCAAGCCTTGGCCTAGACGTAGGTCCAGTTGGGGATCGATGTTGCGTGAATATGAATAATGATCGTGGTTGAGTTATGAGAACTCAGATGCATGTTGCCATACAATTGCGAGATAGTTTCCCCATCGCTCAAGTCTTCGTTCCCTTGTTGACTTGAGTTGGATATGAGCTGAATATTGATTAGAAACCCTGTAGAGCCGAGTGGACCCATAGGATAGGAGAACTCACTGAGATTATTATCTCATCCCATCATTATTGTTATTTTTTTCAGGTAATTCTTTACAGGTTGAATCTAAGAGAAGTTGTTATGGATGTTTCAAGGGTTGCTGTTCATTATAATCTTCTGCTGTGGAGTTGTGTGCAATGAAGATATTGTACATAGTTTTTAGATTTTTATTGTTTAGGCATTATTGTATAACATGTTCCATTGATGTTTTAGTTTGGACATGTATATATATTGATGCCATTAGGCACTTATGTTGTGACAGTACCAAGATTTAACACTTGTATGATATTATTCTAGATATATATTATACGGGTTGTTACAATATATATAACTTGATCGATCTCAATTGCGTAACCTATGGACGATCGATGTATCGCTACTTCACCATACTAATGTCGGATTCCGAAGCATAGTCAACATCAACCATCCAAATCGTACACACATGATGCCAAATTTAATTAATCGTTTCTTCTTTGATTCATTATGTATTTTAATCGTATTAATACACAAAATAAACAGATATCAGATGCTTGGTTTCATACGTGGCTCTGATACCACTGAAGGAGAAGGGCATTCCAAAATGCAGTGGAATTTAAAAAAAAACTCCTTTAGTGATCCTTACGAATGGGCATGATCAGTGATAGAATTGTTACCTCTTGTGACAATCGAAACCTTTGATGTAGATCTACGGAGCGATCACGAACGTTGAACGATGACAACGCCTCTACTCAGTCCACACGAACGGATTCCTTCAATCTCAGTGCTAGCTGCTACGAATGAAGGCTGAGAGAGAGAGAGAGAGAGAGAGAGAGAGAGAGAGAGAGAGAGAGAGAGAGAGAGAGAGAGAGAAACGAAATTACAACTGCACCAATGCTTCTACACAAGGGTTCTATTTATAGAACCACTTGTGTAGGTTGCAAGCTAAAAGGCCCACTTAAGTGTATGTGGCCCATATCTTATAATATGCCAAAATCACTTAAGCGCGTGATACCTTACCATATTTCGTATTCTACTTAAGTACACCGTACCTTACGATGTCCTACAATTCACTTAAGTGCATCGTACCTTACGATGTTCCTTAGTTACTCTATCTCTCATCAATTCGTCCTTTTGTGTGTGACCCTGTAGGTTTTCGCGGAATTGGTAATCATATTAAATCACGTATTTAACATAATAAATAGTGAGCGGTATCTAGCAACACAACACTGCTACCCAAGACACGAAAATATCATGTGATCTGACAAATCCTTTTGTGATAATACTTATGTGTACAATTACCCTTTTGCCCTTATGTCTATATTGGACACAAGGCATAGACTATGTCATCCTTGTCCAGTTCAATATTGGGCCCATAGACATTTATCTTGTTCGCAGGATGGGCACATTCTATCTAGGTCACTCATGTCCCTTAGCATGCTTCGTGGAGTACCCATCAACTGTCTTTATGGTCATTCAGTTACGGACAATGTTTGATCAACAATAAGGCACTCGACTCTACATCTAGGGTCCATAATGGTTTCAGGTCGAAGGGTGGTATACACTATTATCACCATGAGAATAACTTATGACACTTTGCATAACATTCTATATAGTATTCTTATAGCGGATCAATCCAGTATAAATATTACTCTTAATATTCATACCTATGTTTAAGACTTGATAACTCCTTATCCATGATCCATGAGATATGATCATCAGTCTATATACATAATAGTCTTAATGCTTTAATGTTATCCCACTTCACAATAAGGCTCGACTACAGATACTTTAAGAATAATGTCCTTATGTTTAATATGATCTCATGATTAAGTCACACTTGATACATTAAACGAACTAGCAATTCTAGGTACTTTATTAAACAACCATAATAAAGAAAAATCCTTTTAATATTAATAAATAATTCGATACAAGTACCAAAAGTACTGGCCTCTAGGGCTTACACCAACATCTTCTTGACTCCTCGCTCATCACCTTCAACCTCACTTCCATCTTCTCCATCCACCATCAATCTCAAGCTCCAATTCCATCCTTCTCCACCTTCAACCTTCAACTCTCAACCGAAACTCAATAACTCCCAACCTATTCGTGACCTTCTCCCTCATCTTCCTTCCACATACTACCCTTCCACAATGGAAACTGATAAATGAAAAACATGCTCGAACGCTTCGATCCCCTTTAATAGAAACTCCTTAACCAAACTGAGTTTTCTTCACTCTCTCTAACCAACTTCCAGATGCATAAACAACGTCTAAATTCCAATCGAATCACTGTCACCTGCAAATCCGGTTACACAATCGGTAACAACAAACTTCACGACGGAAAACACAGAAATAAAAAGCGATAATAGAGGCGGAATAAAAAGAGAAAAAGGAAAAAGATAGAGGGAAACCATTTGTTCTGACCTATTCATGCCCTCTACGAAGGCATAAATCGGAGATTCTCTTCACTCCTCATCTGGATTGAATCATCTTCATCGTCCTCATTTCAGTTCGGAAGCGACTCGGACGAATCGAAGAACCTCCGCCTGCACGCACCAGAATCATCCGATAAGTTCCTTCTCTCGTCCTTTATCATCCATGCACAAAAGAAATCCTATGTCGCTTTCGATTTCAATGAAAGATCCAAGATTTTTCTACCTTCGTTGTTCATCTGAGATCGAGTCCATTATTTTCGAATGGTGGAATCGTTTCGGCAAGATGCAAAGTCATGAACGTGAAATGGATTTGAGTATGCGTGAGGTGTAACACCCCGATAATAATATAATAATTATTTAAATTAAGTTAATAATATGTTTATTAATTTAATTAGATAATTGAATTATTATTATTATTATTTTGGAATAATAATTATTGGGATAATTATTTATTGGAATAAAATAAGTTGGAATAATAAAAAGTCCCATTTTTTTGGTAAAAAGGGTTTTGCACGTGAAAAGGAAAACACAGAGAAGCGGTTGAAAGTGGAAAAAGGGCAAAAAGGCAGAGCAAGAGAAGAGGAAAAGCTTGGAGCTCAGAGATTGCTGGATTAACTCAGGTAAGGGGGGTTTTATCATCGATTAACGGGTATTATGGGATGCTATGTACTGGGTAGTAAGAAACTATTGTTTTACCTCTGATTAGATTGATGCATGATGAATTGTGAACCCTTTGGATGAACGAAATTGGGGTATAATTGAGAAAGAATTCGTAGGAATTAGATGTAAAAGTGTCAAATTTTGTGTAATCGAATAAGATACGAATTGTGTTGAAAATATGAATGATTTCTGTGTAGAAATTGGACTGTGGAAGGTTGGATTGGGTAGATCTCGTAGCAGAGAAAGCCATGGCAGATCTGAGAGTTCTGGTCTCTGGTCATACGCGTATGGCACTAGGCAATACGCGTATGAGATGGCTGGTACGCGTATGGCACTAGGCAATACGCGTATGGATGAGGAAGATGAAATTTTGAACGTGAAATGGTCTCTGGTGGTACGCGTATGGGGAAGTGATACGCGTAGCATACGCGTATGAGACAGGTGATACGCGTATGGGTTGGGCGAGGAAATGCGCAATACGCGTATGAGAGTGGGCATTACGCGTATGGATTTGGTCAGGCGTGGGCAATACGCGTATGGGCATAGGCAATACGCGTATGGGCAGAATTGTGTATTTTCTGTGCTGTTGTTGTGCAGTTTTGGTTGTTTAGGCTGAGTGTTGTAATTCAGCTGATGTATGACATATTAGGGATCATTTCCCGTGGCTTTGAGTAGTATAGGTATTAGTAGAGTGTACTAATACTGTGGTTGTTGTTTGTCATGATCTGATATGCTTATGTGATAAAATATTGAGGATGTCTGATGATATGCATATCGTTGTGAATGTATATATTATGCATGGCATAGCCTTTGGGGCTGTAGCTAATTCCCATGGTGAGGAATTAGTGAGTGAATCATTGTGGATTTGTTGTTGATGTTTGCATGCTAGATGATTAGTGTGCATAGTCTAGCCTTCGGGGCTGTAGCTAATTCCCACGGTGAGGAATTAGTGAGTGAGTCATTAGATCTCAAATGAGTGGGACTAGTGAGCTTAGTAGCCGTATCTGGATTTGATCGGTGAGCTTGAACTGTATGTTCAAGAATAGTCGGTACCGCATGTGTGGAGTCTCATTTCATAATGAATGTATGGCATATAATATGAATGGACGTATTCCAGTATTATATGTGTGTTATGTGTTGTGTTGTTGATGTTGAGTATGGTTGAGATTATACATATGCTATATGTTACTGTTGAATATGATGTTTGAACGGATATTGCCGTTGCTGAGTGCGTAGTCTGATTAGGGTGAATTGATGTGTTATTTACTTAGCATTACATGTTGTTCTATAATGCTTATTATATTGATTGAGGAACTCACCCTTACATCTATTTTTCAGGTAACGAGCAGTGAGTTGAGTAGAAGTTAGTGCTATGGAGTCTAGCGTCGTCCTTAGTGGGTCATGCTCTGGTAGATGTAACATCGGGAGGGAATGTTTGACTATGTTTTAATTTAGTTGTTGATTCAACTTTACATGTAATGTAGTACATGATTTGAATGTCGATGTTTTGTACCCGCTGCGAATTATGCAAAAGAGTCTTATTTTGATTTAATAAATGAGCATGACAGGACATTTGATAATTGTTGTGAAATGATTGTGTGACACCCTTCGGGGCATAATTACTCTGATTGATATGTTATTATTTTAATTAAATATTTTGGGGTATTTAGAAGGGTGTTACATTAGTGGTATCAGAGCATAGTCGGTCGAGTCGAGTCGTAATTATTCTGTTTCCCCTGTACGGTATAGGTGTTGTGTAACCTATCAGTACTCATGGTTTTAGTTTGTTTGGGTTTTCAGAATAGAGATGGCTGGAAGAGGTAGAGATGATGCTGCAATTGCTGAGGCTCTGGGTATGCTAGCTGGAGTACTTGGAGGAAATCCGAATGTTGTGGGAATGGGAGCTGCTCGTCAACTGAGTGAGTTCCAGAAGAACAATCCTCCAATGTTCAAGGGAGCATACGATCCAGATGGCGCTCAGAAGTGGTTGAAGGAGATCGAGAGAATCTTCCGAGTAACTGAGTGTGTCGAGAACCAGAAGGTCAGGTTCGGTACGCATATGCTATCAGAAGAAGCTGATGATTGGTGGGTTGCTACCCGCACTGAGTTGGAAGCTGCTGGAGGTGCTGAGATCACTTGGGCTGTGTTCAGAGAGAGATTTCTGAGGAAGTACTTTCCAGAGGATGTCAGAGGGAAGAAAGAAATAGAATTCTTGGAATTGAAGCAGGGTAACCGGTCTGTTACTGAGTATGCTGCTAAGTTCACAGAGCTGTCAAAGTATTATACTCCCTACAGTGAGGCTACTGGGGAATTTTCCAAATGTGTGAAGTTTGAGAACGGACTGCGTCCCGAGATCAAGCAGGCGATTGGATATCAGCGGATCAGGGTGTTTTCTGATTTGGTTGACTGTTGCAGGATTTTCGAACAGGATTCCAAGGCTAGAGCAGAGAGCTATCAGCAAAGGGTTGATAGGAAAGGCAAGAGTCAGAATGACCGTGGAAAACCGTATGCAGCTGGCAAAGGTTTTCAGAGACAGAGTGGGATGAAGAGGCCTAGTGGGGGAGACTCTAGTGCCCCTGTTAAGTGTTATAGATGTGGTCGGGCTGGACATCGTGTCCATGAGTGTACCAGTGCTGAGATGAAGTGTTTCAAGTGTGGAAAA
This sequence comes from Lathyrus oleraceus, assembly GCF_024323335.1. Classification (NCBI taxonomy): domain Eukaryota; kingdom Viridiplantae; phylum Streptophyta; class Magnoliopsida; order Fabales; family Fabaceae; genus Lathyrus; species Lathyrus oleraceus. Next base: position 433,549,002 of record NC_066580.1, on the reverse strand, counting down.
GGTGGTCATTTGGCTGCAGAGTGTCGGTTGAAGACTGTGACTTGTTTCAACTGTGGAGAAGTGGGTCATATCAGTCCACAGTGTCCTAAGCCGAAGAAAGAGAATCAGTCAGGAGGCAAGGTCTTTGCTTTATCGGGTTCTGAGACTTCTGCAGATGATCGTTTGATCCGAGGTACGTGTTATATTAATGGCTTTCCTCTTGTAGCTATTATTGACACAGGTGCGACTCATTCTTTTATATCTTTGGATTGTGCTGTGAAACTTAAGTTAGAGATATCTGAGATGTTGGGTAGTATGGTGATTGATACTCCTGCGAAGGGTTCAGTGACTACTACTTCGGTTTGTTTGAATTGTCCTTTAAGTATTTTTGGTAGAGACTTTGGGATAGACCTTGTGTGTCTTCCACTAGTGCAGATTGATGTTATCCTGGGTATGAATTGGTTGGTGTTTAACCGAGTCTCTATCAACTGTTTTGATAAGACTGTGATATTTCCTGGGATTGAGGAAGGAAAGAGTTTGTTTCTATCTGCAAGACAGGTGAATGAGGCAGTAGTAGATGGGGCAGAGTTGTTTATGCTGTTAGCGACTATGGAAGCTAAAGATAAACTGGTGATTGGTGATCTAGCTGTGGTGTGTGATTTTCCTGATGTGTTTCCGGAAGAGGTGAATGAATTGCCGCCAGAGCGTGAAGTTGAGTTCTCGATTGATTTGGTACCTGGTACTAGACCGATATCGATGGCTCCGTACCGTATGTCTGCTGTTGAGTTAGCTGAATTGAAGAGTCAGCTGGAAGACCTGTTGGATAAGAAATTTATTCGTCCGAGTGTGTCACCGTGGGGTGCACCAGTGTTGTTGGTTAAGAAGAAGGAAGGTACTATGAGGTTGTGTGTGGACTATAGGCAACTGAATAAAGTGACGATCAAGAATCGGTATCCTTTGCCGAGGATTGATGACTTGATGGATCAGTTGGTTGGTGCGAGTGTGTTCAGCAAAATAGATTTGAGATCTGGGTATCATCAGATACGTGTGAAAACTGAAGATATTCAGAAGACTGCTTTCAGAACAAGGTATGGACATTATGAGTATTCTGTAATGCCGTTTGGTGTGACTAATGCGCCTGGAGTATTTATGGAGTATATGAATAGGACTTTCCATCCGTACCTAGACAAGTTTGTTGTGGTGTTTATTGATGACATTTTGGTGTATTCGAAATCTGAAGGAGAGCATTCTGAGCATTTGAGATTGGTTTTAGGAATTCTACGAGAAAAGAAGTTATTTGCTAAACTATCCAAGTGTGAATTTTGGTTGGAAGAGGTTAGTTTTCTTGGTCATGTGATTTCCAGAGGTGGTGTGGCTGTTGATCCTTCTAAGATAGAAGCGGTGTCTAAGTGGGAAGCTCCGAAGTCTGTTGCTGAGATTCGAAGTTTCCTTGGTTTAGCTGGTTATTACAGGAAGTTCATTGAGGGATTTTCTAAGTTGGCATTACCGTTGACGATGTTGACCAGAAAGGGGCAAGCGTTTGTTTGGGACTCAAAATGTGAAGAAGGTTTCCAAGAGTTAAAGAGAAGGTTAACTACTGCTCCTATTCTGATATTACCGAGTTCGTCGGAACCATTTGAGGTTTACTGTGATGCTTCGTTGTTGGGTTTGGGTGGTGTGTTGATGCAGAATAAGCAAGTTATAGCTTATGCTTCGAGACAGCTAAGGGTTCATGAGAGGAACTATCCGACGCATGATTTAGAGTTGGCAGCTGTGGTATTTGTTCTGAAATTATGGAGACATTATTTGTACGGGTCAAGATTTGAGGTTTTCAGTGACCATAAAAGTTTAAAGTATTTGTTTGATCAGAAAGAGATGAATATGAGACAAAGGAGATGGTTAGAGTTTCTGAAGGATTATGACTTTGGTTTGAATTACCATCCGGGTAAAGCAAATGTAGTAGCTGATGCGTTGAGCCGGAAATCGTTACATATGTCTATGTTAATGGTTAAAGAGTTGGATTTGATTGAACAGTTCAGAGACTTGAGTTTGGTGTGTGAGAGTACTCACAATAGTGTTAAATTGGGAATGTTGAAGTTAACGAGTGGTATTTTGGATGAGATTAGAGAGGGTCAGAAATCCGATATGCTTTTGGTTGATAAGTTGACTCTAGTGAATCAAGGTCAAGGTGGTGAATTCAGAGTTGATGAGAATGGTGTTTTGAAATTTGGTAATCGGGTGTGTATTCCGGATGTTACCGAACTTAAGAAGAGTATTTTGGAGGAAGGACATCGTAGTGGCTTGAGTATTCATCCTGGAGCTACAAAAATGTATCATGATTTGAAAAAGCTATTTTGGTGGCCGGGAATGAAAAGAGAAATTGCGAGTTTTGTTTATTCCTGTTTGACTTGTCAGAAGTCGAAGATTGAGCATCAGAAGCCGTCTGGGCTAATGCAACCGTTGGCTATTCCAGAGTGGAAGTGGGATAGTATCAGTATGGATTTTGTTTCGGGTTTACCGAGGACAAGTAGGAATTTTGAGGCTATATGGGTAATTGTTGATAGATTGACGAAGTCGGCTCATTTCATTCCGATCAGAATGGATTATCCGTTAGAGAGATTAGCCGAGTTGTATATTGAGAAGATTGTAAGTTTGCATGGTATTCCGTCGAGTATTGTTTCGGACAGAGATCCTAGATTTACATCGAAATTTTGGGAAGGTTTGCAGAAGGCTTTGGGAACTAAGCTGAGATTGAGTTCTGCATATCATCCGCAGACTGATGGTCAGACTGAGAGGACGATTCAGTCATTAGAGGATCTTTTGAGAGCTTGTGTTTTGGAAAAGGGAGGTGCTTGGGATTGTTATTTACCTTTGATTGAGTTTACCTACAACAATAGTTTTCATTCGAGCATTGGTATGGCACCGTTTGAAGCCTTGTATGGTAGGAGATGTCGGACACCTTTATGTTGGTATGAGTCCGGTGAGAGTGCTGTGGTTGGACCGGAGATTGTTCAACAAACTACGGAAAGGATTAAGATGATTCAGGAGAAGATGAGAATTGCTCAGAGTCGTCAGAAGAGTTATCATGATAAGAGGAGGAAGTCACTTGAGTTCCAAGAGGGAGATCATGTGTTTCTTCGTGTTACCCCGATAACTGGTGTTGGTCGAGCTTTGAAGTCAAGGAAGTTGACACCTCGATTTATTGGTCCTTATCAGATTTTGGAGAGGATAGGAGAGGTAGCCTATCGTATCGCTTTACCGCCGTCGCTTGCGAATTTGCATGAGGTTTTTCATGTGTCTCAGTTGAGGAGGTACATTCATGATCCGTCGCATGTAGTCCAAATAGATGATGTACAGGTGAGAGATAACCTGACTGTGGAAACATCACCTATGAGGATCGAGGATCGAGAGTTGAAGCAGTTGCGGGGTAAAGAGATTGCCTTGGTAAAGGTAGCTTGGGGAGGACCAGCAGGTGGCAACGTGACTTGGGAACTGGAGAGTAAGATGAAGGAGTCTTACCCAGAGTTGTTCGCTTGAGGTATGTTTTCGAGGACGAAAACTCTTTTAGTGGGGGAGAGTTGTAACACCCCGATAATAATATAATAATTATTTAAATTAAGTTAATAATATGTTTATTAATTAATTAGATAATTGAATTATTATTATTATTATTTTGGAATAATAATTATTGGGATAATTATTTATTGGAATAAAATAAGTTGGAATAATAAAAAGTCCCATTTTTTTGGTAAAAAGGGTTTTGCACGTGAAAAGGAAAACACAGAGAAGCGGTTGAAAGTGGAAAAAGGGCAAAAAGGCAGAGCAAGAGAAGAGAAAAGCTTGGAGCTCAGAGATTGCTGGATTAACTCAGGTAAGGGGGGTTTATCATCGATTAACGGGTATTATGGGATGCTATGTACTGGGTAGTAAGAAACTATTGTTTTACCTCTGATTAGATTGATGCATGATGAATTGTGAACCCTTTGGATGAACGAAATTGGGGTATAATTGAGAAAGAATTCGTAGGAATTAGATGTAAAAGTGTCAAATTTTGTGTAATCGAATAAGATACGAATTGTGTTGAAAATATGAATGATTTCTGTGTAGAAATTGGACTGTGGAAGGTTGGATTGGGTAGATCTCGTAGCAGAGAAAGCCATGGCAGATCTGAGAGTTCTGGTCTCTGGTCATACGCGTATGGCACTAGGCAATACGCGTATGAGATGGCTGGTACGCGTATGGCACTAGGCAATACGCGTATGGATGAGGAAGATGAAATTTTGAACGTGAAATGGTCTCTGGTGGTACGCGTATGGGGAAGTGATACGCGTAGCATACGCGTATGAGACAGGTGATACGCGTATGGGTTGGGCGAGGAAATGCGCAATACGCGTATGAGAGTGGGCATTACGCGTATGGATTTGGTCAGGCGTGGGCAATACGCGTATGGGCATAGGCAATACGCGTATGGGCAGAATTGTGTATTTTCTGTGCTGTTGTTGTGCAGTTTTGGTTGTTTAGGCTGAGTGTTGTAATTCAGCTGATGTATGACATATTAGGGATCATTTCCCGTGGCTTTGAGTAGTATAGGTATTAGTAGAGTGTACTAATACTGTGGTTGTTGTTTGTCATGATCTGATATGCTTATGTGATAAAATATTGAGGATGTCTGATGATATGCATATCGTTGTGAATGTATATATTATGCATGGCATAGCCTTTGGGGCTGTAGCTAATTCCCATGGTGAGGAATTAGTGAGTGAATCATTGTGGATTTGTTGTTGATGTTTGCATGCTAGATGATTAGTGTGCATAGTCTAGCCTTCGGGGCTGTAGCTAATTCCCACGGTGAGGAATTAGTGAGTGAGTCATTAGATCTCAAATGAGTGGGACTAGTGAGCTTAGTAGCCGTATCTGGATTTGATCGGTGAGCTTGAACTGTATGTTCAAGAATAGTCGGTACCGCATGTGTGGAGTCTCATTTCATAATGAATGTATGGCATATAATATGAATGGATGTATTCCAGTATTATATGTGTGTTATGTTGTGTTGTTGATGTTGAGTATGGTTGAGATTATACATATGCTATATGTTACTGTTGAATATGATGTTTGAACGGATATTGCCGTTGCTGAGTGCGTAGTCTGATTAGGGTGAATTGATGTGTTATTTACTTAGCATTACATGTTGTTCTATAATGCTTATTATATTGATTGAGGAACTCACCCTTACATCTATTTTTCAGGTAACGAGCAGTGAGTTGAGTAGAAGTTAGTGCTATGGAGTCTAGCGTCGTCCTTAGTGGGTCATGCTCTGGTAGATGTAACATCGGGAGGGAATGTTTGACTATGTTTTAATTTAGTTGTTGATTCAACTTTACATGTAATGTAGTACATGATTTGAATGTCGATGTTTTGTACCCGCTGCGAATTATGCAAAAGAGTCTTATTTTGATTTAATAAATGAGCATGACAGGACATTTGATAATTGTTGTGAAATGATTGTGTGACACCCTTCGGGGCATAATTACTCTGATTGATATGTTATTATTTTAATTAAATATTTTGGGGTATTTAGAAGGGTGTTACATGAGGAACCAGTTTTGAATTTCCTGGATTTTGGCACATCCTTGGGTTGTATTAGAACCCGAGTCCAAAAACGCTTTGGGAGTGTTTTTTGTTCCCAAAATGTTGGCCCAATTTAGTCCATCCATTCACACACCTCCATTCATCATTATCACCCCATCACATGTGAAAAATATTGCTAATCACCCCTAATCCATCTTTAATTATAGTTAAGTCATGTTAATTTTGGTTACTTCTTTAATTAACCTTACCTCTGATTTTATGGATCATGATTAAGTTGGGATCCTCTTTTATTTTAATTAGGATTATCAATAGGATGACTTAGGTTAATCGATAATTAGTAATAGTTAGAAATTAATGTGATTTAGCTTGTTAAGAATTTAGGTTGATCTTGATTTTAGAATTTTTCAGAATTAATTCAATTACGGTTAACTTTGCCATCATTAGGGTGGATTCTTGATTTTTGTGGATTAGGAATCAATTATGGTTAATTAGGTTCAGTCAAGAATTGTAGCTTAATTAGATCGATTAGATTTAATCATCCTTTTGTCCTCGAATTTGATCTTGATAATGTGATTAGAGATTAGGTTTTGACCATTAGGTATATCCACAAATTGTCGAATGACTGCTTAACCCCTAGGTTAGAAATAGTCCAATTTTGCATGTCCCCCTAGTTTTAGGACTTAGAAATAATTCCAAAGAAAACATTAACCCTTTAGGTAGTTGTACATTAACCTTCAACTAATTTTTTCCCACCGATTAAGTTGATCAAAGTACACTTTGATTGACTAAATCCTTTTACTGTGCTTAATTCCCCAAGCTTAGTCAAGTGATCAAAAGATCCCTGATCACTTGATAAAGCAAGTCCTCGGGATCGAGATGCTGGGTACTGGATCTCCAAGTTCAATCAAGATTCAAAGATCAAGATCGAGAGTTCAAGCAATTCAAATTAGTACAAGACAAGACTACTATTCAAGCACTACAAAGATCAAACTCAACATTTGTTAATCATGAGCCAAGTTGTTTGCTATGAGTCTTAAGTAATAGAGAAGGAATGAGACTGGAGAATTCCTACCCGCATTATGAATATCTTTGGGTGCGGGATGAATGACCTGTTTGCTCATTGTATTCACCTCTATTCATAGGCTTTAGCATAACTCAATTCAAGTTGATTAACAAGCCTCTTCGTTCTCCAAATACAACCCTTCATCATGGGAACCTGCAAGGAAATTCAAGTTCAGCACTCATCGTTTGTGATGCAAATTGCACGTCATGAGCCTTAAGTAGTAGAGAAGGAATGAGACTAGGTGATTCCTACCTCCATTCTGAATATCTTTGGGTATGGGACAAATTACCCAGTGCTCACTATATTCACCTCTATTCATAGACTTTAGTGAAATTTAAATCGAATGATTGACGAGTCTTTCTACACAGATTGAAGCACATATTGAAGATCAGACTTCCACCTTTCAGGGTTTCGTTTCTATTCCTTTGTTCTCCCAGTAAAACTAAAACCATTTTGTGAATAAACTCAAAAAACAATTAACCCTTCGATTAGGATTGTACGACATGAGCCTTAAGCAATGGAGAAGGAATGAGACTAGAGAATCCCTACCCCCATTCTGAATATCTTTGGGTGCGGGACGAATGACCCAATTGCTCACTATATTCACCTCCATTCATAGACTTTAGTAAGATTCAAGTCATGGCTCTCATTTCAGAATAAAAGCAAACTCACCTCATCAAACTCAGTTTTTCCTTTGGGCTTCATTTTCAGTTTAAAACCTTTTCAGAAAGAACGTGTAATTTCTGTTCTACCATGAACGACGCTTAAGCCTCCATGCGTGAGCCAACAATGTTTAACTTCTAGAGTGCGATCTGAGTTCATCCATTCTACCTCAAACAGACAAACGATTAAAGCCCCCATGCTCGAGCATACAAGCTAATCGACAGTAGAACACGAATGTTAATACTGGCCACTAAAAACAACTAACGCATCCGTCCTAGTTCCACGAACTACAAAGCTATGATTTCCTCATTGCACGAATGAGGATAGATAGGCACGAGGGCCCAAATCCTTGGTAAGCACAATTATCTATTTCTCACCTTTTTCACAATTATCTATTAACCCTCGTTCCCCTTTCGTGAGTAATCTTCAGATAATAACACTTATTCTTGCAAAGAACATTCAAAACCGTTCCCATGGAGTACCATGGACGTTAGGGATGTTAATACCTTCCCCTTTCATAACCGACTTCCTTACCTTTTTCTCTTTCCCCCGGGTTTTATCGATGTTTTCTCTTTCCTTCGGGAATAACTAAAGTTCGGTGGCGACTATGTTGTATCTTTGAGTCTGCAACGTGCTCAGGTATAATTCGTGTAGCTTCAGTTGGAGACTCTATTGGGGATCTTTTCCTAAGCAAGTCGAGCCTCGTTTTGTTTGTTCACCTTACGAGAGTAGGTGTTTACCTTTATTGCTTTACTCGCTTTATTTGTGTTATTTATTGCGTTAAGTTATTGCTTTAAATATTCATGTGTTGTATTCTGGATATTATCTGTTGGGATGGGATGATACTATATGAGAGAAGCTCTACACCCGAGCTTGAGTATGCACACATAATAGATTCGTGGATAGTCGTGTCGACCTGTGTTTTACGCGTTGGGTTGTCACGAGAGCCACACCCAGACTAGACTCGCTTGAAAGTACTTTTGTCCTGTGAGAATTCACTACGACGAGGTATTTTCATTTGACTTGATGACTCTGGGAGACCTTTTAGGGACCACCTTTGAGGACTAGTACACACCTGTGAGAGGGCTATTGGGTTTTTATGCACGAAACCAAGACCCTTCTTACCATTGTTCTCTTATATAAGTTAGATCTTTGATCCTATATTGAGTTACATGGATAAGTTATTATCCAGATATCTCAGATCATATCAGATTATTGATCCCATACTGAGCTTACCCAGATTGTCTAGGTTATGCCAGACCTTTGATCTTATATTATATGATGTGGCCAGATTATCCAGAATCTCTAGATTATGCTGAACTGTTGAATCTATGATGTTGCATGCCATATCATCACATCATAAAATTGACTCAGCATATGCATTCCTCCGGGAACATAAAAACCTTTTACATGCATCATTGCATTTCATCGGACCAATGGACTCATCATCACTTGGCTTTTTGTCAAACGAACCACTTCCATCAGAGCTAATTACTCGACAATTGTCTTGAACTAGAAGAATGTCGCAGGTTACCATGGAGGAACTACAAAGAAGTCAAGAAGCGGTGAAGGTTGAGATCAACCAGCTGAAGACTCGGGTGAGTTTGTTCATGGAGATCCTGCAGTTAATGATGAGGAAGGAAGGCAACTCTATGCCATCTGCTATACCATAAGTGGTCACTCTAGTGAACGTGTCGGACCCTACTCCACCTCAGGAGAAGCCTCGTGGATTTCATCCATAGCTTGTACCGCCAAGGGCTTCTTATCAGCAGTCATTCTCTATGCCCCGACCAAGGCAGGGAAACCCAATGCCGAATAAGTATCCAAATCAGCGGTGGACCTTTGCTCAGCAAGGAGGACAGGGACCAAGAAGGCCTCCAAAGAATTTTGATCCAGTGCCCATGTCGTATGGTCGAATTCTACCCCTGTTGCTTAATAGCTTATTTGTGCAGCTGAGGGAAGCTAAGGCTCCTCCAACACCTCTCCCTCCAGATTATGACATGAACGTTAACTGTGAGTATCACTTTGGGACGCCATGGCACTCGATCGAGAATTGTAACATCTTCAAGCATAAGGTACAAGACTTGATTTATTTGAGAGTGATTGTGTTCACACCTCAAGGCCTGAACATAATGCGCATTCCCATGCCTCCTCAAGAGGGCACATCTGCAATGTCGTGATCAGTACGAGTGGAAGCTAGGGTAGATATGAAGAGTCTGCATCCATGGGAAGAATTTAAGAAGGATCTCCTTGAAGGTTGTCACGTTAATCTGCTACCAGCTTTATAATTCCCAGTCTGAGGATCTGGAAATTAAGGTCGATCATGCCAGCAGTCACTAGTTTTGTTCAATCATGTTCATGTGTGATTTTCTTGATTGCCATTTATAACATTCATTTATAATAAACTCGTTTATTTTTTAATAATAATGACTCTGAAATGAATATGCATATTTTTAAAGCAATCCATTAGTGTTCACTCATACTTTATTTTGTCAATATCTAACTTTTGTTTGAGCAAAATCAAAAGGATGATGATGAAATTGAAAAACACGAGATCAATGCACGTATGCTTTTGAATAAGACCCGACTGATGATGTAAGGCATTGTTTCAAATCCCAAACACTGGAGATATAAGGAAGATAATCCCTAGTTAACCCCTTCGAGCCAAGGAGTATGAGTTTCTTTTTGTACATAAAACCTTCCAATTTAAACCGAGGCAGGGTAGTCGTTAGCTAATTTGACCAGGCGTTCAAATTCCAAAGAAATAGGAGTGTCCTATCTGAGGATCAACCACATTTTTATCCCTCGAGAGAGGTCAGAAACACCAAATTCCTAATGGTTGTCCCTCACCAACAGAGGAATGAGGCAGTCACAACCCTTTCAAACCAAATGAACAGATGTCACACGATTTGTTTCCACAAAAAGAGAAACAAGAAAACAAAAAACAAAAGAAAGAAAGTCCACTAAGTCAAAAACTCGAAAACGAGTGACTTAGGTAAAAATCAGGGCATCCCTGTAGATTGTAAATCGGAACCAATCCAACAAAAATAGGGAAATAAAAAAAAAGGAATCAAAAGAAAATCCTCAATAAGAACAAATTCGTGTGGTTGCCAAACTAAACAGAAGAAGGGTGATTGCCACATCGAAAACATCATTGGTTCATTAACCGTCGCTTCAAAACCTTTTGGAAGATGAGCGTTTACGTCGAACTAGCTGACGTAGGACTGAAGAACATAACGAAGACCAGGTGGGTTAGGATAAGTTTGAGCCTCATATCCTTTCTTTTTGAAACCGTGAACCAGACCATATTACAACCCTCAAAAGACCTAATTAAAGCATATTTTATTTCGAAGCATACAGTCGGTATGATTGTGTTAAAACTGACTCCTTAGTGACTCGCTCATCATTTGTGTTGATATTGATATAACATTCTTAATCAGTGATACATTCATTGTATGTCATAATTCCACTGAACAGACTCGGATTTCAAAATTGCATAAATGTGATATTGCCATTATCATTTCTAAAAATGAACATGTGTTACTCATGAGTAAGCATTTGACATCAAGAGGATTTCCACAACAAATGTGAATTGGAAAGCTTGATTATTACACCCGAAGAGAGGATGCCTGAAGACTTTGTTAAGTAGAGGCAAGTTACTTCAACAGATTGAATCATAAGACATAATACCTGAGAACTCCATCGAGCAGAGACATGTCAGCTTGATTTGATCGTACTCAAAGAGAGAAATACCCGAGACTCCATCGAGCAGAGGTAAATTTATTTTGATTAATCATACCAAATGTTGAACGCCTGAGTCTCCATTGAGCAGCGACCAACCACTTCATGTGATTATATCAAGGAGCAGAATGTCCAAGAGCTTCGTTGAACAGAAGGACAAGATGTTTCGTATTTCAATCAATCTGAGACACTTATGTCAAGAAATTTCAGCAAGATTCAATTAGTCTGAGACAGTTATGTCGAGATTCAGCGAATCTCTCCAAATATCAGATAGCCAGGTAAAATCACTCTAGTTGATCGCATCAGAAGACCAAACGCTGAGAACTCCGTCGAGCAGGGGAAAATTGTTTTGATTGATCCTATCAAGTGTTGAACGCCTGAGACTCCGTTGAGCAGCGACCAGTCACTTCGATTGATTATGTCAAGAAGTAGAATGTCTAAGAACTCTATTGAGAAGAAAAGACAAGACACTTCAATTTTCGATCAATTTGAAGCAATCACGTCGATAAATCTCTATAAGATTCAGTTTATCTAAGGAAGGTACATCGAGATTCGACAAATCTCTACAAGACGTTAGTCAGGGGCATTCCCTCAGAGAATGGCCAGCCAGAGTCAGTTTATTCCAAGATGCGTATTGGGGCAAGCCACCTCAGGAACCCAAGAGGTCAGTCTCTCCGAGATAGTTTAATCAGGGGTAGGCAGTTCCAAGACACTAGGGTAAGTCAAATCGAGATAGTATTTTGACAAGGCTGCTTCATAACCTATGACTAGGGCACCCTTGCAGATTCCCAATAGACTAGGGCATGACTGACTAGTGAAGAAAGATCATTTTTGTACTTTTGAGACTGTCCAGAGCAAGATCCATTATGCATAAGAGACTTATAAGTTCAAGATGATTATCAGGGAGTCACGCTAAACGCATCCCCAAACCTTTCAACAGAGAACCCGATCCTAATTGATGAACCCAATGGTTATTGGTACCCTTAACTCTCTATCTCCAGAAACCTACCATACCGTCTAACCAAAAGCCTGACCTCGCATCAGCATTTCGCATAAGTAATCTTTCATTGTATCTCATTGCATCATGAAACGCGTTGCATATTCCATTAAAATGGAGCATTACGCCTTGCAAAATAAACATGTGCATAACTACATGATAGTCTTTCTCGAAGCATAAAAGAATCCTCCGTTGAGACAGTCTTCCTCCCTAGTGAAAACATTATCATGAAACACTCGAGCGGTGTTCCCCGCAGGTTTTCTTGAAATAATTCTCCTTTGTGTTGCCTTTTGCAAGTACCCTTGTGAGTCTTACGTCAATCACTTACCTTTTGTAAGCCTCTTTCAGCCTCGTTCCAGTCCTCCTTGCCTTTCGCTTTGAGAAGATAATTGAGATAACTTACCTTTTATGGGTTTATTTTTGTGCTTTGTGCATGAAATCACGTCTCCCCCTCGCTGCCTTTCGCACGAGTATGGTACCTTTGTCAGATCTTTGCTTCCCGTTTGTATAAACGCCTGATATAGGTTTGGTGAGTCCCGAGGTCGGGTAGCCATTGTTTGAAAACAACATCCTCGTGGTTGCGCCTGAGGGACGATATGAGGTTTTCACACCTATTTGCAAAGTTCCCCACCTGTCAGAGTGTGCTAAAGCCCAGATTCGTCTGGCAGATCCCCTTGAGTATAGGTTTGTATCTAGTAGGTCTTGTTTGATTATTTTGCCTTGTGTAGATGTCTGTGACCTTTTGACAGTTACTTACCTTTTGTAAGTACTCCTATGCCTTTCGCATATGAGACAATTATCTTCTCGCTTACCTTTCATAAGTGTCATTTGCCTTTTGCACTGGAAATTTTCTCTTGACAAGGAGTCGTTGCTACCTTTGGTATGAGATAAATGTCCCTTTCTTCTTAACCTTTTGTTGAGAAGTTTCTCATTACCTTTCGTATGAGAAATCGCCATCTTTCTTCTTAACCTTTTATTGAGAAGTCTCTCATTACCTTTCGTATGATAGATCTTATCCGTCCGTTCTTCTTAACCTTTCATTGAGAAGTTTCTCATTACCTTTTGTATGAGAGATCATATCCATTCGTTCTTCTTAACCTTTCGTTGAGAATTTTCTCACTACCTTTCATATGAGAAATCCCCTCTTTCTTCTTAACCTTTTGTTGAGAATTTCTCACTACCTTTTGTGTGAAATCCTCAGTAGACCTTGTGTTTAGGAGCTCTCGTAGCATATTGCATGAGAATCTCGTTCCAATCTTCTTCTTAACCTTTCGTTAAGGAGTTCTCATCACCTTTCGTGTGAGAAGTTCGACTATCTTCCTTCATAAACCGTTGTTTGGAAGCCCCCATTTTCCTTGCTAAGGAGCCGTTGCTACCTATTGGGCGAGAAAATAGTGCTTCCCTAGCAAGGTTGGCTCATTCCCATTTTCTTCGTAACCTTTTGTTAAGGATTTCTCATCACCTTTTGTGTGAGAAGTCGGTCCACCTTTTTCCTCTACTGTGTTTGAAAATTTCTATCCCTCTTGCTAAGGAGTCGTTGCTACCTGTCGCACGAGGAAGTCGTTTCTCCATTGAGAAGTTTGTCCGCCTTTTTCCTTCACGGTGTTTGGAAATTTCTCTCCCTCTTGCTAAGGATCTGTTGCTACCTGTTGCACGAGGAGATCGTTTGTCAGTTGAGAAGTATGTTCGCTTTCTTCCTTAACTATGTTTAGAAATTCCCATCCCTCTTGCTAAGGAGACGTTGCTACCTGTTGCACGAGGAGGTCATTTCTCAATTGAGTTGTCTGTCCTTTTTTGCAAGACGTTTCTCTGCCTATGGTAGAAGATCTTGTTCCTATTCTTTTTGTTCGGGTACTTGCCTTTGCACACACACAATTATTTTACCTTCGTGGATATTTCAATCTTTGGTTATACGTCAAGAACTTGTTAGTGGAGGTAAGGAAAAAAAGGGTAAGAATAAAAAAGGAAAAGAATGAAAATAGAAAAAGAATGAAAATGGAAAAGAATGAAAAAAGAAAAGAATGAGAAATATAGAAAGATGAAAAAAGAGATCAACATAGCATATCATATTGCATACTCCATGCATATCCTTACCAAACATCCTTCTGTACAACTGACCCATATTCCCCACAGATATTTCAGCTGACCCTTAACACCATTTACGAGAGCCTATACACCATCCATTGGACAACTTTCCATTAATACCCTTACCTTACATCTCATTCACTTCGTTCATTCCCTACGGGTAAATTTCTTGGTTATTCTAGTATTTAATCCTCTCTTACCATGTATGTTTGAAAGTTGTTGCTATTCATAGCTTTTCATCTAACCCTTAACTTGAGACCTATCTAACCTCATCCATGTCTCATTCATGTGTATTTATTCATTCATGGCTAACATTTACTGACAAGTATCATAGATTTAAGGTTCATGGCTGATAAAATTAGGATTTTGGCTTGAAACTTATAGTGTTGCTCATCATGTGGGTTGTAATCCGAATCCTCGACTCTACTCTTATGGGAGCTTGTGGTTGGTTTATGTGCGTAAGCTAAACCCTAGTTAAGGCTTATGGTTTGAGGAGCTTTGTGCTTAATTGGAAACCCTAATCCTTGATCCCGGAGCTGGTAATCTAAGTTGGTTCATGGCATTGACATATTGCTTGATTTGAGACTTTTGGTTGTTGCTTGGCACCTTGATCTTTGATCTAGCCAAACCCTTAACACTTGGTTTGTTTTGATTGGTTCCAAGCGTGCTTGCATCATATTCCATTGCATCTCATTGGACTCAAGTCACCCCATCCGTTAAGCTTCATTGATCCAAAGCTCATTGGTTCTAATTGGATCATAATGCTATTATGAACATGTATCCTATCATCTATTCAAGAACTTCTTTGTCTTACTGATTGTAGTCTCCTTGGAAAAACAATTCATATGTTGCAGTATCACTTTGCTCTTAATGGAGTTTCTCTGAAACTGAAGAAGCGTTTAAAGCTATTTAAATCCATTTTTTCCAAACTTTCCCTGCATGATGAGCTGATGGATTGTCATAGTCAATGTATTGATAGTTATTCTTCTTGCAAGTCTTTCAACATAATCAATCATGTTGTCATAAAGATATCACTTTGTAAAATGTTATTGTTTCAAGAAGAAGGTGGGGATTTGAAAGAGGTTGTTGTGGAAATGCAAAGCAATTTGAAAGCATCCAGGATACATTTCATAAATGTTTTGGTGGACATTTGGCAGGTTATTATTCCGAAATTTTCTTTATCCTCTGATCAGTTTACAATTCGAAAAAGCACAATCATTTCATTGCTATATAATCACTTGGAAGTTTGTGTTAACAACCATTCTCAAGTACATCCTTCTGTACAACTGACCCATATTCCCCACAGATATTTCAGCTGACCCTTAACACCATTTACGAGAGCCTATACACCATCCATTGGACAACTTTCCATTAATACCCTTACCTTACATCTCATTCACTTCGTTCATTCCCTACGGGTAAATTTCTTGGTTATTCTAGTATTTAATCCTCTCTTACCATGTATGTTTGAAAGTTGTTGCTATTCATAGCTTTTCATCTAACCCTTAACTTGAGACCTATCTAACCTCATCCATGTCTCATTCATGTGTATTTATTCATTCATGGCTAACATTTACTGACAAGTATCATAGATTTAAGGTTCATGGCTGATAAAATTAGGATTTTGGCTTGAAACTTATAGTGTTGCTCATCATGTGGGTTGTAATCCGAATCCTCGACTCTACTCTTATGGGAGCTTGTGGTTGGTTTATGTGCGTAAGCTAAACCCTAGTTAAGGCTTATGGTTTGAGGAGCTTTGTGCTTAATTGGAAACCCTAATCCTTGATCCCGGAGCTGGTAATCTAAGTTGGTTCATGGCATTGACATATTGCTTGATTTGAGACTTTTGGTTGTTGCTTGGCACCTTGATCTTTGATCTAGCCAAACCCTTAACACTTGGTTTGTTTTGATTGGTTCCAAGCGTGCTTGCATCATATTCCA
Organism: Lathyrus oleraceus; assembly: GCF_024323335.1. Classification (NCBI taxonomy): domain Eukaryota; kingdom Viridiplantae; phylum Streptophyta; class Magnoliopsida; order Fabales; family Fabaceae; genus Lathyrus; species Lathyrus oleraceus. The sequence continues at coordinate 433,532,944 of NC_066580.1, read as the reverse complement.
TTGCATCTCATTGGACTCAAGTCACCCCATCCGTTAAGCTTCATTGATCCAAAGCTCATTGGTTCTAATTGGATCATAATGCTATTATGAACATGTATCCTATCATCTATTCAAGAACTTCTTTGTCTTACTGATTGTAGTCTCCTTGGAAAAACAATTCATATGTTGCAGTATCACTTTGCTCTTAATGGAGTTTCTCTGAAACTGAAGAAGCGTTTAAAGCTATTTAAATCCATTTTTTCCAAACTTTCCCTGCATGATGAGCTGATGGATTGTCATAGTCAATGTATTGATAGTTATTCTTCTTGCAAGTCTTTCAACATAATCAATCATGTTGTCATAAAGATATCACTTTGTAAAATGTTATTGTTTCAAGAAGAAGGTGGGGATTTGAAAGAGGTTGTTGTGGAAATGCAAAGCAATTTGAAAGCATCCAGGATACATTTCATAAATGTTTTGGTGGACATTTGGCAGGTTATTATTCCGAAATTTTCTTTATCCTCTGATCAGTTTACAATTCGAAAAAGCACAATCATTTCATTGCTATATAATCACTTGGAAGTTTGTGTTAACAACCATTCTCAAGTTGACTGAAGAGATGCAAAGTGATCTTATTCAATCACAATCCATTACTTTCCTTGAGATGTTATTCAGATTTGTTCTTCTCTATAGTTTTTGTGATCCTATGATAATGAAAACCCTCAAGGTTATAGTAACTTGGCTCAACAAGGGGAGGCTATCGTATGATTTATATCTTCAATTATTACTTGCTCACTCTCAGTTTACTCCCACGCTCCATTCAGCGTGCAGACCAGCTAGTTCGTTTTTGAAACTTGTATCCAACATTTTGAAATGTATTGCCATTACTTTTCTTGACCATTCAAAAAATAATGAGAAGCACAAGGTGCTAACAACCACCCAATATCCAATAATGCATAAAAATCCATTTTTGCATATCCAAATATACATACTATAAACCATTAAATAATGATCCATTTATACATAAACCAATGACTTTTATATTCAGATAAAATGAAGAAAAAGCAAATGTACAAAAGCCAAAGGCTGCAACTAATAGTAGCAGGCGCTGCAAATGTACAAAAGCCAATAGCAGCAACTGTAAGACCCCAATTTTGACCCTAAGATCCCTCATTTAATTTCATCATAAGCATTAGCCTTGGGATCATATCTTGGCATCCTCCTTACCCCTCTTTCATTGGGTTTATTTTGTGAGAGATCACCAAGCACTTTGTGATTATATCATACTTGTATTTTATCAATACAATACAAGAAATGCCCGCGTCCAAAACGGAGAAGCAAGTCAGAGGTTTTCTCGGCCGTTTGAATTATATTTCCATATTCATTTCCCATATGACTGCCACATTTGCACCAATATTCAAGCTTCTTTGGAAAGATCAGTCTTGTGATTGGATAGAAGACTGCCAGAAAGCTTTTGACAATATCAAGGAATATTTGCTTGAACCTCCGATTTTGTCTCCACCTATTGAAAGAAGACCATTGATCATGTATTTGACTGTACTCGAAGATAGTATGGGTTGTGTTCTAGGTCAGGAAGATGAGACTGGAAAGAAAGATTTTGCAATTTACTACCTCAGTAAGAAGTTCACCGACTGTGAGGCTCGGTATTTTATGCTTGAGAAAACTTGTTACGCATTGGCTTGGGTTGCTAAGTGTCTGCACCAGTATATGTTGAATTATACCACTTGGTTGATATCCAAAATGGATCCAATCAAGTATATATTTGGGAAGCCTACTTTAATTGGAAGAATTTCCCGTTGGCAGATGTTGTTGTCAGAGTATGATATCGAATACCGATCTCAGAAAGTGATCAAAGGTAGTATCTTGGCTGACCATTTGGCTCACCAACCAATTGAAGATTACCAGTCAGTGTAGTATGATTTTCCTGACAAAGAGATTTTGTACTTGAAAATGAAAGATTGTGATGAACCATTGCTTGAAGAAGGGCCAAAACCTGGTTCCCGTTGGGGCATGGTATTTGATGGAGTTGTTAATCAATATGGAAATGGCATTGGGGAACTAATTATTACTCCTCAAGGCATGCATCTACCATTTACAACTAGATTGACTTTCAAGTGTACAAACAACATGGCAGAATATGAAGCTTTCATTATGGGGCTTGAAGAGGCCATGAATCTCAGAATCAAGTATTTGGATGTGTTCGGTGATTCCACTTTGGTTGTGAATCAAATCAAAGGTGAATGGGAGACGAATCAACTCGGTTTAGTACCATATAGAGATTATGCAAGGAGGATTTCAACTTTCTTTACAAAGGTTGAATTTCATCATATCCCTCGAGATGCAAACCGGATGACAGATGCTCTTGCAACATTGGCATCAATGATTGTAGTGCAATATTGGAATGAAGTTCCCAATTTATCTATGATGCGTCTTGATAGGCCAGCTCATGTGTTTGCTGTTGAAGAAATCAAAGATGAGAAGCCATGGTATTACGACATCAAATGTTTCCTTCAAAGTCAGATCTACCCGCTTGGAGCATCTTTGAAAGATAAGAAGACTTTGAGGAGATTAGCCGGTAATTTCTACTTGAATGGTGATATATTGTACAAGAGAAACTTCGACATGGTTTTGCTCAGATGCGTGGATAGACACGAAGCATACTTAGTGATGACCGAAGTGCATGAAGGTTCCTTTGGTACTCATTCCAATGGACATGCAATGGCGAAGAAGATGTTGCGAGCAGGTTACTATTGGCTGAGAATGGAATCTGACTGTTGCAAATTTGTGAAGAAGTGCCACAAGTTTCAAATTTATGCTGATAAAATTCATGTTCCTCTAACACTATTGAATGTTATCTCTTCCCCATGGCCCTTCTCCATGCGGGGAATTGATATGATTAGGATGATTGAGCCCAAAGCTTCGAATGGACATCGTTTCATTTTGGTGGCAATTGACTACTTCACGAAATGGGTGGAAGAGGCATCATATGCAAATGTAACCAAGCAAGTTGTTGTAAGGTTTATCAAGAATCAGATCATATGTCGTTATGGTGTGCCAAGTAAGATCATTACTGATAATGGATCGAACTTGAATAACAATATGGTGGAAGCTCTTTGCAAAGACTTCAGGATTGCACATCATAATTCTTCTCCCTACAGACCCAAGATTAATGGGGCTGTTGAAGCTGCGAATAAGAACATCAAGAAGATTATTCAGAAGATGGTTGTCACATACAAGGATTGGCATGAGATGCTCCCATTTGCTTTGCATGGGTATCGTACATCCATCCGCACCTCAACAGGGGCAACCCCCTTTCTCTCTTGTATATGGTATGGAAGTAGTGCTCCCCGTAGAGGTTGAGATTCCTTCATTGCGTGTGCTCATGAAGCCAAGTTGACTGAAGCTGAATGGTGTCAGACCAGGTTTGATTAGCTGAATTTGATTGAAGCGAAGAGATTAAATGCCATTTGTCATGGTCAGTTATATCAGCAGAGAATGAAGAAGGCTTTTGATAAGAAGGTCAGACCTCGAGTGTTCAGAGAAGGTGACCTTGTGCTCAAGAAGATTTTGACGTTCAAGCCAGATTCCAGAGGAAAATGGACTCATAATTATGAAGGCCCATGTGTTGTTAAGAGAGCCTTTTCAGGCGGTGCATTGATTCTTACAACTATGGATGGTGAAGAGTTCACTCGTCATGTGAACGCAGATGCAGTCAAGAAATACTTCGCCTAAAAAAAGAAAAGAACATCTCCCTAAGTTGAAAACCCGAAAGGGCGGCTTAGGCAAAAATGAGCGTCTCGGTGGATTGAAAACTCGAAAGGGCGATCCGGGCAAAAATTAGAGACATAAAACAGAAAGAATTTCCCGATAAGTTGAGTACCCCACCTTGGGGCAACTTATGCAAAAATTAGGGATTATGGCAAGTAACTGCATTCTGCTGATCTTTAGTGATTTTGAAGACTTGTTTGAGCATAGGGGTTGACATCAATTCATCACCCCAACAGCGGTCAAGAGCACAGTGGATATCAAGAGTTGGTAGAGGGATTAAGGATCATTTGTATTCAATCTAACCCTTTTTCCATGTAAATTACCATTTTCAACTTTGTAAAATCTATGGAGTCTTGTCATTTACAAACTACCATTTTATTAAATAAAGTTGAGTCTTTATCCAAATTGTTTACTTTAGCCAATAGTTTTAAATTTTATTATGATCATTTTGAAATTAAATTTTTTAAAAATCAAAATCAAGTTTTCTTTAATATATAAAAGCAAGATTTTTTCCAAAGCAAGTAAAAGGAATATCAACAACATTTCAATGAATAACAAGTCCTTAAGTGTGAAGCATCAGAGGTTCTCCAAGCAGTTAACCCTTCGGGCATCCCTAGACGTTTGTGTTGATTCAGTTCCTCGGCGGAGTGTTTGATCCTCAGTGGAATTTCTTTCCTTATCCCCAACTGATTTGGTTGATTCAGATACCCTGCAGCATGTTGTTTTCCCCGACAGAGTTTCGGCCTTTCCCAACGAAGTTCGTATTTCCTCAGCAGGGTTGATCTTCAGAGATGGTTGATCTTCCCCAGTGGATCGCTTTGGTGTCCCCACCAATCGCTATTCAACTTGCTCCCAATCAGAGTTTCCTCCTAGTTTCTGAGCAGCTTTTGTTATGATTATTCTCTGTAGGGTTGTCTCCCATTTTTATGGTGTTGACCTAAAATTCCCCACAGATTAGATGTTCTATCCTCAGCAGATCTCCTCCTTCCCTAGTTAGGTTTGAACCTTTGGGATGTTGATCTCTCTGTTCTCCAGCAGTTGTCTCCATATTTTGTGGATTGACCGATGATTATGTCGGTGGTTCAATTTCTTTGCGACACCTTTGTATCCTTTGTGATCATTTTGTCAGCATAATCATCATATATACATATACATATACATTCATAATTTGCATATCCTGCATCTTCATATTTGATTTGTTTGAGATTCTTATTCTCTATTATGGCGGGTTTTTTATCCCCATACTCAAATCTGGTGTCTGTCCTCCTTCAATTGTAGAGTGTCAGCCCCTTAAGCAAAAAGACTTTAACCTTTCTCTGTTTCTCCACTGAGTTTATTTCCCCGTGGATGGTTGTTATTTCAGTTTCCTCTCCAGTAGATTTTATGGATGGAATTACTCCCTTTGAGTTATGTCCTCATTGGGTTGAGTCTTGATTGATTGTTTCTTTCTAGCTCTTACCTAGATAGATGCTTTGGTCCCCTAAGAGTCTATTACCCAATAACTGGTAATATTCTTCTTAGTTTGCAGTTTGTTACTTATTGCCCAATACCCGGAAAAAGTACCCTTATTTTTCTCCTCAGTAGAGTCCCTAGTGGATATATTCCCCAGGAAGTATATCCTTGATATGTTCATCCTAACCGGTGACATATATCTTTCTTGCCCCTGCCTGAGTCCATCCTTGATATGTTCATTTTAACCAGTGACGGATATTCTCATTTTTGGTATTCTACCCAGTAAAAAGGTAGTTGTAATCCCTGTTTTGTTCCTCAGAGAGTTAATCCTTGATATGTTCATCTTAACCGATGACGGATTTTATTCTCTTTGTAGTTTTCTACCCAGTAACCGGTAGTTGTAAATCCCACTTTATACCCTTTTAAGAGTCTATCCTTGATATGTTCATCTTAATCGGTGACTGATTTTCTCTTTGATTGGTTTTCTACCTAGTAGCCGGTAGTTGTAAATCCTATTTTCCTCCTTGCATAGTCTATCCTTGATATGTTCATCCTAACCGATGACAGATTTTCTCTCCGACAGTTTTCTATCTAGCTTTCGATAGATGTAATTCCTACCCCTTTTTTTCAGTTGGTATATCCTTGATATGTTCATCCTAACCGATGACGGGTATCCTCCTTGACATATCCAGGCAAGTTTATCCTTGATATGTTCATCTTAACCGGTGACGGATTTTCTTCCTTGTCGAGTTTATCCTTGATATGTTCATCCTAATCGATGACAGATACTCTCACTCTTGGTCAACTACCCAGTAACTGGTAGTTGTAAATCCTATTTTCTGCAGTTTTTCCCTAGCAAGGCTATTCTTACCTAGTAACCGATAATGAATTTCCTTTCCGGACGGTTCCCAGCGAGTCATCCTTGATATGTTCATCCTAACCGATGACGGATGTTCTCTCTGTCAGATCTTTATTATCTCCTTACCCAGTAACAGGTAGTAGATAATAGATTTCTGCTCCTCCTCTGTTGAAGTTTATATTCCCCAGTTGAGTTGAGTGCGCATTTCCTTAGTGAAATCGCTTTTCCTGCATGAGGCAAGTATTTCAGTTTTATCTTGACTTACTCGTATCCCCTGCAGATGTTGTTGTTTCTCCGGTTGAGTCTTTTAAATATTTGTGTGAAATATCTCTAGTCCCCTAGTAGTTTTAAGTCGTAGCCTGGCCTACGCATAACTCCTTTTTCCCCAGAGTCTCTGTCTCCCTAGTGAGTTTTCTTTAAGGAATGCATTGTGCTCCTGCGGATTTTCGGTCTCTCTGATTTCTTTTTCCTTTGTGGCAATATTTCCCCACAGAGTATTAACTTTTACATTCATATCATATGCATCATGAGGTCTCTTAGGGACCAAAATTTGTTTCTCTATATTGTTATTTAAGCCCATTCTACTGAGTCGAGCCGAAGATTTTAACCTTCACCTCCTCAGTTAGAATGTCCTTAAATAGGGGCAACTGTAAGACCCCAATTTTGACCCTAAGATCCCTCATGTAATTCCATCATAAGCATTAGCATTGGGATCATATCTTGGCATCCTCCTTACCCCTCTTTCATTGGGTTTATTTTGGGAGAGATCACCAAGCACTTTGTGATTATATCATACTTGTATTTTATCATTTCACTAACCAAAATACCATAAATATGTTTTTGCATTTGTCTAACTCTTTTGTAGGAAGGGCATGATTCCATTGATTTATCAAGTTCACATATAGGGTTTGAGACCCCCATGAACAAAGAACACAACCATGAATTGATCCAATAATGGTTATGAGCATCATATATGAGTCCCAATATCATCTACATGTTATACTGATCAAGTTTTCTTCAAGAGTTTGAGGGTGATTTGCCTTGGAAACCCTAGTTTGACTGGGTATCTTGAGTAACTTCTCCAACAAGCTATCTCACCAATTGATCAAATTTATCAAGGTGCACTTCAAAATTCATAATATTATGCATATATGATCTACCATGAGCCAAGAAAGTCAAGAGAATTGGAAGTTAGCAAGTTGGTTGATGGTGGTTGGCCAAATGGATTCATCTGATCAAAATTGGGTCTCCCTAGACCCTATCTCCTACAATTTTCACCATATGAAAATTATTCCAAGAGAAAAAATTACTCTAAATGACATTACAAACAACTTTCATGTTGAGACCTATAGATAGTTTTGTTTGGAAAATCATTTTCTATGTTGAAACATTATAGGTCATTTTGTCTAAACCCTAATTTGAAAGTCAACTTCCCAAGGATATAACTTGCTCAATTTTTATGAGATAAAATATTTACAAGTTTCACAATCAAATTCAATGTGTCTACTTCAACCTTTATGTTTTGAGTGGGAGCTAATTCGACTTTTTTGAGCATGTGATATGAGGTTACATTATAGGTCACTTTTGACCTATACCACTGACCAAGTGATTTTTGCAAACTTCAAAAATGCATAACTCTATCATTTCAAATCCAAATGACATGAAATTAGTGACCATTTTGAAGGTATTTGAAAGAGCTACAACCTTGATGAATACATTTTTCTCATTTGAAGCTCATATAAAAAGTTAAGCAAGGTGGAATATTGAGACATATGGCTTGACACTTAGAAACATTTTGATATGTTAAACATTTCCAAACTTCCACCTCAAATTTCTCCAAGTTCCAAGCTCCAAATGAAAAAGTGTTGGACATGAAAATTGTTCCTCTTGATCCCACCTTTCCAAAGAGCTCAAATTCATTCATTTTGGACAAGGAATGCATAGGCTGCGCATGGCATGAACATGGCGACATCACTTAGCAAAGATCAAACTTCAAATCCAAATGCACACTTGCCTTGCAATCCAAGCTGAACTCAGACTATCTAACATTCATTTGTGGACTTATGGCAATGATTTTATGGGCCTATGCGCGACCATGCACCCACGTATCATCGATGACCAAATTTGGAAAGTGATTTCAAGTGTGCAAATATCAATGGTTTCAGCTATAAATAGAGCCTCATATGCTTAGCAATCAATACACATTCGGGTCAGCTTTGATCCCCCATCTCTAACCCTCACTTTGCAAAGGATAAACCTGAGAAATTCATTTGAATTTGAGGTTGAATTTCCACTATTTTGAAATTCAAATCTCCAAGAATCCACAACCTTGTAAGCATCAAATCCTTCTTCTGCAAGCAAGTGGAGTGAGATCAAGCACAAGCAAGATCAAGATTCAGTTGAATCCAGACCTCCATTGAAGGTATTTTCCAGAAACTTTGATCTCTTCGATTCTCTCAAATTCTTACTCAATTCTATTGATTCTTTGGTTATCTTAAGTCCTACCAATGTAGGCAAGAAGATTGAGTTGCTTTGAGGGCAAATCGAAGCAACTCAGTTCATGTACCTCAAATTTCAACTCCATGTATCTCTCAATATACTTGGAGTTAGAGTGAATTGAGGCCAGATTCGAACTGAGTGCCATTTTTAGTTTGAAATCATGTCCTTATTTTTAATTTTGGTGATGGTTGATGGCGGACCAGTCCGGTGAGGTCCACCGGAGAAGAAGACAGGAGCTACAGCTCCGGCCATGCGCTGGCATGTCTCACAGCTATAGGATCCATCTCATTTGTTTTAATCACGATCGTCCCTTTTAAATACCAATGTTATGACGCGCTGACTCAGGTGCACGGTGGAACACGCATTTCTGGCCACTTGATCTGTCACCTCAATTAATGAGGGAGATCAAGTGGTCCACGCTTTTTCTGATATTTTAATTTTCATTTTAATTGCATTATTTTCAATAATTCATATTAAATTCAATATTGATCCAAAAAATATGGGACATTCACCAAAAAATTTCAAATATTTTTCTCTTTCATATTCTGAATTAAAATTATTTTTTGGATCATTATTAAATTTTTTCGTTAATTAATTGATTTTGCATTTGTTTTTAATTGTTTAAAAATATTTTTAAATATCCAAAAATTATGGAATTTTTTCTCCAAGGTCCTTTGACCTTGTTTTACCTATGATAAATCTCATGGCCATTTCTTTGGTGTTTTGATGAGATTTTAGGAATTGGACAAACCATATTTAATTTAAATGCACTATTTTAGTATTTTAATTTGAATAAATGCCAAATAAATTTGTTGACCAATTGTGATGACTTGTTTATGTTTGACTCTTGTTGATGGGCCTTAGTCAAGGTTGATTTGACTTTGTCAAATTAATATCATTGGATTTAGTGGATTGATGGAATGTACATTCCATCTCCCAAAATGAATGGATGATATTAATATGGTAAAAGTCCTCCTTTGACCAATTTGTGTTTTGATCCATTCCCCTCCCACTTCATCTTATTCCCTTTCTTCACTCATTCATTCCATTTGGCTTATGACATATCAAAGTCCTAATGCTAGTTGATTGAAAAATTGACATGAGTATGGATGAGGTTATGCCACACCTTTTGCATATTCTTTTTGTGTGTGGTATGTTTCATGAGCATAGTCAATTATACTATGTCTCTAACATGCATTAACACCAAAATTCTATTGCTCGGCCTCAAATAATTGTGACTTCTACATAAGTCCAATTACGATTGCTTAACATAGCGCTAAATTTGTGAAATAAAAGGCATAAGCATTCTAGTTAGTGAGATTGTAAGTCTCCCCTCTTTCATGGTATTGTGTGGAAACTTGACCTTCTTTCCTTCCTTTGGAAGATGTTTTGGCTCAAGGATTCATGCTTGTGATAAGTGGGTTGAGTGTTCTCCAAAGAATGTCTTGAAATGAAAAGTAAAAGCAAAACAATACTAACCCCTAACCAATTAACTACTAACTTTTAATTTCAAGCTTTTACTTTATTGCAATTTATTTTTAGCACTCTATTTCATTTGCCATTGTTCATATCATTCTAATTGTTTATGTTAATGCAATTTTCACTTTGTCCATTTGGACCATATTGTGTGATATATTTTGTTTGTGTATACTTTGCTTGTTTGTGTGGTCTTTGACCATTAATGTACATAATAATAACAAAAAACCCTAAAAAAAATTTGAGTGGACTGTTGGCTTGATCTTGGACAAATGGACTTAGAATCTAGGCAACCTTCCTAAGCTAAAGGACTTGGCCAATGCCAACTTGCTGAGAAATCAAGTGCTTGCAATTTGAAAATTCATCTGATACATATTTGAAGACATCTCTAAGTTCATCTGTAACATGATCATTGTGAAGTTATTATTTTGAACCTGTGACTTGTGGAATTCATCTGTTACGCGGGCTATTTTGGAGAAGATCATGGAAGGGATAAGCATGGATGTGTCCATCTTTATTTGATGCCTTGCTCTTCAATATAATATACTTATGCATTTGTGTGTTGCTTGATTCTAAAAGTCCAAGAGAATTCTGGGTTTCTATTGACATTCTTGTGTATTGGATTGCTACCCACTTGGTCAGATCTTTTCAACTCTTAACTTTTAATTTTGTGCATAGGATAGTCTCTTCATCTTCTTTCCATTTCTTTAATTTCAAAATCTCTCCCTCCATTTTTCAAAATCTTCTTTGTGTGAACTACTTTTGTTCTAAACTTTGACCACTTTTAAAAAAGGATAGAAACTTTGGCCTTATGCCATTGCATTTTCAAACTTCTTTTCTTAAATCAAACTTGTAAATAAACTTAACTATACTTGACTTAAACTTTCAAAAAGCAAAAAAAGAACTAACACATTCAAACCATTTTTAGGCTTTGTGCCTTTCAAACTTAAGTTTTGTTAAAAGTAATGCATCCACTTTGAAATTTGTATCACAAACTACGAGATTTTGATCCCTCATTTTTATGTTGGTACGTAGGCACAAGACCGAAGGTCTTGTCAAACACAAAAGTATAATTAATGAATTCTTTTCTCATCCACCCATTCTATTTGTTTGTAAACATCATTTTATACCAAGTACGTATGCACACAAAAAGGGCTCCCTAGGAGTACCTAGGACACTTTGGGTGCTAACACCTTCCCTCTGTGTAACCAACCCCCTTACCTGTGATCTCTGACTTTTTATTAGTTTTGATTTGAAAACTTCTTACTTTTGGGTTTTGTTCGTACTTTTTTCCTTTTCCGTTGGAAACAATAAAAGCGCGGTGGCGACTCTTGTTATTTGATCTCTAGCTTGTCAATAGCTTGATGATCATGAATTTACTGCTACAACAACGCCGAACACAATGCTAGCTATAAGCTCCGAACGGCCGAAGCGGATACACATAACCGCTGCCAAATCGTGAACATGGAAATGTAGGCAGTGTACTTCAAAGCTGCACCAACGCACAAGCCGACAACAACAAAAGCCATACACTCTGACAAGCCTGCAATAAGGTAGAACCACACACAAACTTGCATTGCCATGAACCATACACTTGCAGCATACCCTGTAAGTGGACATGCAATCATACATACACACGTGTTATCCCTAGCCTAACAATCACCAAACAATCACTCAAATTCATTCAATTCTCATTCCAAACTACATTATGAACCCAGTTCACATTTTCATACGTAAACCGCTAGCTAAACATTTCATAAACCGTTTATTAAAATAGCACATTTAATCATTAAATACAATTGCATAATCAACTAAAACCATCAATTAGAGTAATTATCATTCGTTTTCTTCTCAAAGCATTTGATATTTCTCGTGAACGAAGGTCAAACTCAACACTTATTAATCATGAGATAAGTTGTGTGCCATGAGTCTTAAGTAATAGAGAAGGAATGGGACTGGAGAATTCCTACCCCCATTCTGAATATCTTTGGGTGCGGGATGAATGACCCATTTGCTTATTGTATTCACCTCTATTCATAGGCTTTATCATAACTCGATTCAAGTTGATTAACAAGTCTCTTCATTCTCCAAAGACAACCCTTCATCATGGGAAGCTGCAAGGAAATTCAAGTTCAACACTAATCGATTATGATGCAAATTGCACGTCATGATCCTTAAGTAGTAGAGACGGAATGAGACTAGGTGATTCCTACCCCCATTCTGAATATCTTTGGGTATGGGACGAATGACCCAGTGCTCATTGTATTCACCTCTATTCATATACTTTAGTGAAACTTAAATCGAATGATTGACGAGTCTTTCTACACAGATTGAAGCACATATTGAAGATCAAACTTCCACATTTCAGGGTTTCATTTCTATTCCTTTGTTCTCCCAATAAAACTAAAACCATTTTGTGAATAAACTCAAAAAACAATTAACCCTACGATTAGGATTGTACGACACGAGCCTTAAGCAATGGAGAAGGAATAGGACTGGAGAATTCCTACCCCCATTCTGAATATCTTTCGGTGCGGGACGAATGACCCAGTTGCTCATTATATTCACCTTCAATCATCGAATTTAGTATGATTCAAATCATGACTCTCATTTCAGAATAAAAGCAAACTTATCCCATCAAACTCAGTTTTGTCTTTGGGCTTCATTTTCAGTTTAAAACCTCTTTAGAAAGGACGTGTTATTTCCGTTCTACCGTGAACGACGCTTAAGCCTCCATGCGCGAGCAAGCAATGTTTAACTGCTAGAGTGCGATCTGAGTTCATCCATTCTACCAGAAATAGACAAATGCTTAAAGCTCTCATGCTCGAGCATACAAGCCAATCGACAGTAGAACATGAATGTTAATACTGGCCACTAAAAACAACAACGCATCCGTCCTAGTTCCACGAACTACAGAGCTCTGATTTCCTCATTGCATGAATGGGGATACGTAGGCACGAGGGCCCAAATCCTTGGCGAGCACAATTATCTATTTCTCACCTTTTTCACAATTATCTATTAACCCCTGTTCCCCTTTCGCGAGTAATCTTCAGATAATAACACCTACTCTTGCAAAGAACATTGAAAACGGTTCCCATGGAGTACCATGGATGTTAGGGGTGTTAATACCTTCCCCTTGTATAACCGACTTCCTTACCCTTTTCTCTTTCCCCTGGGTTTTATTGATGCTTTCCCTTTCTTTCGGGAATAAATAAAGTTCGATGGCGACTCTGTTGTATCTTTGAGCGCGCGACGCGCTCGGGTATAATTCGTGTAGCTTCAACAACCAAGACAAAGCTGACATGATCTTAGGGTTATTTATGGATAACATGATAACAAACTTCCCAAATCAGATTGCAATTGATGAAAGAACTAGGGACAGTCTAAAGAAGGGTAACATACAGAAGGTGGTTGTAGGCATTCTGCCACTTCCTCCTCAAGAATAGTATCTCTTGCCACATCAACGACCCGTTCAAGGCAATCAAAAATTGAAGCAGGAACAAATTAGCAAAGATAGCAACAATCAAGAAAGAGGGCATCCTCACTATGATCCAATTCCTATGTCTTATGCACATATTTTACAGAAGTCCATTTTAGTTCAGAATCAAGTTGCATTTCATTCCATTTTAGTCTAAAACCTACCGTTGACTTTGGTCAACTAGTTAACCAAAGTCAACCACCCTCCCTAAGTCATTTTCAAGCCCATTGGTCCATGTCTCGATCTATTTTCTATGCCATTTTGATTCATGTTTTTTTACAAGTCAATTCATTTCATGTTGTCACTAACTTTGTATCCAAGTGAACCTAAACTTGTAATTCAAATATACTATTCACTCAACATTCATTCAATTCTCCGTTCAATTACCCTACCATTTCTATTCAATTTCAAACATTTTCCATAACCATCCAAGCAATTAACAAATTCCATACACATTCAAACTTTTCAACCAAGTCGACCCAATAAACTTTCAATTCAAAACTTTCAACATTTAATCAATTCAAATACATTTAACCATTCAAGTCACATTTCCATTCCAATTTCCATCATAAATATTTTTTTTACATAAATTCCATTTATTTAATTTCCAAATACATCACAACCAATCATTCAATTTCATAAATCCATGTTTCCGTCCAAAAACTACAAAATTACATTCATCTTCAATTCACATTACAACATTTAATAATTTACGTTTAACCAAATTACAAGTTCAAGATAATTTCAATCACAAACTACAATGCATAACCCAAGTTCTACAATCCATAGCCAGGACCAAGTTCTACAACCCATCCCTAGCAAGCAAGCTCGAGTCTATGCCTAACACCTTCCTAAGTCCACTTCAATTTCTAAGCATACCAAGTCCAAGCTTCAACACACTCATGGCCCTGCAAAACCATTTCAAATTAATCTTTAAAACCATTTCAAATTAACCTTCAAAACCTGTAAAACTAATCTCAATAGCAATTCCATAACCATGATTCCATATGCAGCCTGCTTCCTAACAACACAATTCATGACAAAAATACAAAAAATACTGAACCCTGCAGATCTAATGACAGATTATAACAGAAAAAACTCATGGAATCGTTACAACCTGCAAAATCCATTTTAACTAATCACAAATTAGAAACCAATAAACAAACAGAAATCACAACTGTATTAACCTAACTAACAAAACAATTGCTCTTACTTGAACCTATAATAGAATTTAATTTTCTTCAAACATTCATAATTTACATTTTTCATTTCATTTCAATTTCAATTTCACTTAATCATAATTTCTAACTAACCTGTGAATCTCTAACAAACTAATGAATTATTAGTGCATTTCAATCTGAATTTCGATTTTGTTTTTAACATAATTTCCATAGCCTATAAATTCCCCATGTTGAGAGGACGATTCTTTTTCAATCTAAACAATTTTTCACTCACGATTTCGTTTTCAATCCCTTATTTGGTAATTCACTCTCAGAATCTCTCAAATTTTCACGAACTAAATTCTCTTAACCTCGCTCTCAATCTCACGCAACGCAACAATAACACACGAGAAGACACATACAACCAAAACACATAAGAGATTAAGAAAAAGAAGAGAAAGAAAATTGAAATTGAGGAAGGAGAAGGAAATCATACATGTTTTCTCCAGCGTCGAAATCAGTGAGTTTTCGCTTCCTTCCGCAATTCCTTGTTATCGTTGAATTCATATCTGCTGAAGCTCGAATTATTCGAATCGAACTTTAAATTGCTAAAATGCGAATGTGATACGAAGAAGGATGAAATTATGAAATGGAATTCGTGAAGCTCCAAAATGCGATGATGTGGTGTTGAGAACGTAAATTTGCGATGCAATCCAAACGCGAGCGAGGAATATGAGAGCGCGATGTTGAATTGTGATGAAGACACGACGATGTTGTGTTGAAACAAGATTCCGGATTTTCGAAGAAAACACGTTGCTAACTTTGAAGTTTCTTACAAAAGAATTTTTCGGTCGTTCCGTTTCATTCCAGCTTTTTGAATAAAACTGACTTTTCTTCTTTCAGCTTGTACACATTTTTGTTAGGCCTTGGACTCTTTTTGGTGGCAAGAGAATATCAGAGTCCATCTTATGAACCAAGAGATGTTTGTCTTGATGCCAAACACTTAATTCTCCTTATTTTCAGCTATATCATATAGTGGTTAATGCTTCAGCTATATCATATATCGGTTAATACTACCTTTACTCTTTAGTTCAAAGTTCATTTACCCTTATGTGTTCCCATGCTATCATTGCCTTTTGGTATAAGCTATATTTTTCATCACTTTAAATCTCTTTTCTTTATTTTCATAGTTCCATGAACTACATAACTCTGGCTTTCTCATTGCACTGCGAGAATACGTAGGCACGCAGATTCAATTCCTCAGCAAGCATATTTATCATTATTTATTCTTCTGCCTTAGGGTACCGTCCACTATTCATCATCCTTCATTCAATATATACCATCTTCATTCACTGGATGTGATATACTCTTTCTTTGAGTCAAATACATTATTTCTTTGAGCTCAATTCAATGTCTTCCTTTGAACCGAGAGATGTTTTCCATGATGTCAAACACTTAATTCCCTTTATTTTCGGCCATACCATATATTGGTTAATAACACTTTTCCTCCCTGGTTCAGATTTCATCCCTTTTTGGAGTCAAACAATATAATCATTTTGTTCAAACCATATTTGTTATAACTCTTCCTTCACCTTCCACCATTAGTTCTATGAACTACGAAGCTCTGAATTCCTTATTGCACTATAAGGATACGTAATCATGATGACCCTAATCCTCTACGAGCACTTTATCTATTCCATTCTTTTTCCCTTATTCTTTTGCGAGTAACTTTAGATATAACACTCATCGGAGCAAAGAACGATCAAAATGGTTCTCATTGAGTACAACGGATGTGACGGGTGCTAATAATTTCCCATTGCATAACCGACTTTCTTACCCATTTTCTCTTTCCCTTGAGTTTTATCAATGTTTTTCCTTTCCTTCGGGAATAAATAAAGTTCGATGACGATTCTGTTGTACGTTCGAGCGTCAGATGTATTCGAGTATATTTTTGCTAGCTTCAGAGATCGCATAAAAAATTATAATACTTCATCAGATAACCAGGGACGGAGCCATAACTCTTAATTAGTGGGGGCAAATATATATATATATATATATATATATATATATATATATATATATATATATATATATATATATATATATATATATTATATATATTATATATATATATATATATATATATATATATATATATTATATATATATATATATATATATATTATATATATATATATATATATATCAAATTTATAGATACATCTAAAAATAGATCTTGTTTGAATGAATTTTTATGAAATAATTTAGAAACTATATATGATATTATTAGAATATGATATATAAAACAATTTTCAAACTAATTATTTATATAATAGAAATAATTTAGAAATTAATAATATGTATAGAATAATATTAGATATATGATATATGAAACACTTTTCAAATTAACTATTTATAATGTTAGGTGATAAATAATATATGTTACAGAAAATGTTAAATAAGTAAAGAAAATGATATGTCACGTTGTAATTGAATGACCCATTTTGATAATTTGTTATCAATTCTCTACTCTGTAACATAACAACCCAATCATGTATAATTATTATTAAGTTGTCACATGCATTCTTGCATTTTGTTATATACTTTTATCTTAAGATATAATAGTGTCGGGGATGCTTTGTATTAGTATAGTATATGATATTAAATGTATATAGTTTAAAAATTAGTGGAGGCATCGGCCTACCCTTTGCAATGAATAACTCAGTCTCTGCAGACAACAATAGATTCAGGGTCTCTAGAATAACATTTGAGTCGAGACTTTATACTGCAAATTAAATTGTTAATCCAAAATCATATTTTTCATCTACATATTTTTCATGTAAATACATGTGAGTATAACTGGTAAACAATCGATTTGGAAAATTAGGAAGATCTTAGTATATAGCTTAAACAAAAAAGTGACGCAAAAATAGAAATAATTTGAGAAGTGGAAACAATTTCAAAATTGGATATGAATCAATTATAATAAGAATAAAATAAAATCTTACATTTTGAACAAAAAATCTAAACAAAACCAATATCGAAGATGGATATGATAAAAATCTTACTTTGATAAACAATGTTTGAGGGGCGGAGATGGAAAGAAAAAAATGGAAAAATATAAAAATTTGGAATTAGAAATATAAGAATAAGAGAGAGTTAATGAAATAAAAATGAAACAATTGATTATGAAGAAACGAAAATTGTTATCTACTACTTTCAATGTATCTGAACAAGGAAACCGATCAAGTTATTTAACATTCAAAGTTTTACAAACAACGATAATCTTCCAATTCATGCGCTGAAACAATTGATTATGAAGAAACGAAAATTGTTAGTCCTGATTCAAGTTATGTGCCATGAGCCTTAAGAAATAGAGAAAGAGTGAGAATGGATAATTCCTTAACTCATTCTGAATATCTTTGGGTACGGGACGAATGACCTAGTTGCTCATCGTATTCATCTCTATTCATAAACTTGAGCACAATTCAAATCAAATGATTGCCAAGTCTTCTTCCATAATAAGTAACATTGTATCATCAAGATCAACAATCAGGATATTCTATCAGCAACTTGTCAATCATGATTCAAGTTGTATGCCATGAGCCTTAAGTAACGAAGAATGATGAGAGTGCAGAATTCTTATCCTTGTCTAGAATACCTTTGGGTACGGGACGAATGACCCAGTTGCTCAAGGTATTCACCTTTGTTCATAAACTTTAGTGAAATTCGAATCATATAATTGACAAGTCTTCTTCAGGAAAGCACGTAAATCATTCATCACTTCAATAGTGAAGCACCATTACTCTCCTATTTGGATTTAGTGCCAAATTCCCCTCCTCGATGTCCATACATCTTTTGGGATCATTACCTTAGGGTCACACACTCGTTTTATAATCAATTGCCTCATGCATTGCCTATAGAGTTATAGACTTTAGAGTTACAAACTTTGGCATCTTTTATTCCTTGCGTATAAAGTACAGACTTTGGCATTCTTGCCCTATAGAGTTACAAACCATAGCAAGCTCTCTTTTTCCCCATGGAGTTACAGACTCTAGCAACCTTGATTTATGCCTATACAGTTATAGACTTTGGCAAAGACCCATTTCATTTTTCCTATATAGTTACAGACTTTGGCATCATTTCTCTTTGCCCTTATAGAGTTATAGGCTCTAGCAATCACTTATGTCTGCCTTATATAGGTAGAGACCATGTCACATATCATTGCATTTTGCCTACAAAGTTACAGACTTTGGCAAATAGGAATTTCACTGTAAGTTACAAACTTTGACCTCTTTTCATCCTGCCTATAAAGTACAGACTTTGACATTCTTTCCCTATAGAGTTACAGACTGTGGCAAACTCGCTTTTTACCTATAGAGTTACAAACTCTAGCAACCCTGATTTTTGCCCTTATAGAGTTACAGACTCTGTCATTCAATTTCTTTCGCCTTGTATAGTTACAGACTATAACACACCTATGCACCTTTCCCGTTAGAGTTACAGACTCTAACAATCTGTTCCTTTCCCCTGTGGAGTTACGGACTCTGGAATTCATCTATTTTGCCATATGGAGTTACATACTCTGACTATCTCTCTTATGCCTTATGGGGTTGGAAACCCTGGAAAACACATCTCCTACTTTATGGAGTCACAAACTCTGGTAGCATCCTTGGTTCAGACTATGCATTCAGAAGTTCATTGTTGTAGATTACCATAATTGGTTAATGCCACACTCTTGTTATTCAAGCAATTTTCTTTGCCTTTGGGTAATCCAATCTGATATCTTTCTTTGTTCCACCGTAGGTCGAACTACGGGACTCTGACTTTCTCATTGCACGAGGAGAATACGTAGGCACAAGGCTTCAAACCCTTGGCGAGCACCATAATTATTAGTTCTTCTTTCATAATTATTTATTCTCTCCCATTCATTGATCATTATCATGCCTCAACAGTATAATGTTGCCTATTATTTTAGAACCAAATACCTTATCCATTTGGATTCCATGTATACCTTTGGCCAATAACCAATGCCCACCCTAGAACCAAGAGCTATTTGTCTCATCGGCGAATACTTAATTCTCTTTGTTTTTGGTCATTCCAATATAGTGATACCATGCCTTAGGCCTCAAACTTGTTGGTTTATGCCTGATTACTCTTTGGTCCATGGTTTTTTCCTTCATGGATTCAATATGTCGTTCTCTTTTGGTTTCAGACAACCTGTTTCTCTACAATGCTATATTGTTTCCTTGTCCCAAATATCATTTTCCTTTGGGTCCCATACATACCCTTTTAGGATGGTTTAATCGGAGTCTATCTTGTGAACCAATAGATGTTTGTCTTGATGCCAAACACTTAATTCTCCTTATTTTTAGCTATACCATATAGTGGTTAATACTTCAGCTATACCACATATCGGTTAATGCTACCTTTACTCTATGGTTCAAAGTTCATTTACCCTTATGGGTTCCAATGCTACCATTGCCTTTTGGTATGAGTTATACTTTTCATCGCTTTAAATCTCTTTTTGTTTGTTTTCGTAGTTCCATGAACTACATAGCTCTGACTTTCTCATTTCACTGCGAGAATACGTAGGCACGAGGATTCAAATCCTATACGAGCATATTTATCATTATTTCTTCTTCTGCCTTAGGGCACCATCCACTATTCATCATCCTTCATTCAATATCTACTACCTTCATTCATTGCATGTGATATACTCTTTCTTTGAGACAAATACATTATTTCTTTGAGCTCAATCCAATGTCTGCCTTTGAACCGAGAGATGTTTTCCTTGATGTCAAACACTTAATTCCCTTTGTTTTCGGCCATACCACATATTGATTAATGTCAGTTTTCCTCTCTGGTTCAAATTTCATCCCTTTTTGGAGTCAAACAATATAATCATTTGGTTCAAACCTTATTTGTTATCACTCTTCTTTCACCTCCCACCATTAGTTCTATGAACTATGAAGCTCTGAATTCCTTATTGCACTATAAGGATACGTAGACATGATGATCCTAATCCTATACGAGCACTTTATCTATTCCGTTCTTTTTCCCTTATTCTTTTGCGAGTAACTTTAGATATAATACCCATCGGAGCAAAGAACGATTAAAACGGTTCCCATTGAGTATAACGGATGTGACAGGTGCTAATAATTTCCCATTGCATAACCGACTTTCTTACCCATTTTCTCTTTCCCTTGAGTTTTATCGATGTTTTTCCTTTCCTTCAGGAATAAATAAAGTTCGATGCCAATTCTGTTGTATGTTCGAGCGTCCGATGTGTTCAGATATATTTCTGCTAACTTCAGAGATCGCATTAAATAATTATAATACCTCATCAGACAACCAGGGACAGAGCCATAACTCTTAATTAGTGGGGACAAATATATATATATATATATATATATAATATATATATATATATATATATATATATATATATATATTATATATATATATATATATATATATATATATATATATATATAATTATATATATATATATATATATATATATATATATATATATATAAGATCTTATTTAAATGAATTTCTATGAAATAATTTAAAAATTGTATATAATATTATTAGAATATGATATATAAAACAATTTTCAAACTAATTATTTATATAATAGAAATAATTTAGAAATTAATAATATGTATAGAATAATTAGATATATGATATATGAAACACTTTTCAAATTAACTATTTATAATATTAGATGATAAATAATATATGTTATAGAAAATGTTAAATAACTAAAGAAAATGACATGTCACGTTGTAATTGAATAATCCATTTTGATAATTTGTTATCAATTCTCTACTCTGGAACATAACAACCCAATCATGTACAATTATTATTAAGTTGTCACGTGCATTCTTGCATTTTGTTATATACTTTTATCCTAAGATACAATAGTGATGGGTATGCTTTATATTAGTATAGTATATGATATTGAATGTATATAGTTTAAAAATTAGTGGGGGCATGGGCCTACCTTTGCAATGAATAGCTCCGTCCCTGCAAACAACAATAGATTGAGAGCCTCTAGAATAACATTTGTGTCGGCACTTTATACTCCAAATTAAATTGTTAATCCAAAATCATATTTTTCATCTACATATATTTTCCATGTAAATGCATGTGAGTATAACCGGTAAACAATTGATTTCGAAAATTAGGAAGATCTTAGTATATAGCTTAAACAAAAAAATATGCAGAAATAGAAATAATTTGAGAAGTGGAAACAATTTTAGAATTGGAAATGAATCAATTCTAGGAAAAATAAAATAAAATCTTACATTTTGAACTAAAAATCTAAACAAAACCAATATCGAAGATGAATATGATAAAAAATTACTTTGATAAACAATGTTTGAGGGGCGAAGATGGAAAAAAAATGAAAAAATATAAAAATTGGATTTAGAAAAATAAGAATAAGAGAGAGTTAATGAAATAAAAATGAAACAATTGAATATGAAGAAACGAGAAATGTCATCTACTATTTTCAATGTATTTTGAAACTTGAAAAGACAAATATATTGGATTGGAAAAGTTAAATTAGCTTTAAAAATATTTTAAAACAAAATTAAGAAATTAAAAAAAGGAAAATACAAGGTAAATCTTTTTAAATTAGTTTAAATTTGGATAATGAAATAATTTTGATAGATGTTAATATTATTTTGACAGTAGATTAAAAAATCCAAATGAATATGAAGATACTATTAATTGTTTAAGTAAATTAACATATATATTTCAATTAGTGTTGTTGATAGATCAAATACATTTTAAAGGATATAAAATTGGTTTTCTATTTAGTTTTTTTTCTTCCAAGCTTAATACACTGTATGGCAAAAAAAACGCTCTCTCTCTTAAAAACTTGAATTCCAAACTAAACAAAATACACTGTATCGTCCGAAAATGTGTCAGAATTTCAAACTCAGATATTAATCTTGTACATCTCCACCAACGGAAGTAAATCCCTTCATCAAACAAAGAACCGAAGAAGAGAAAAAAGAAGAAGATAAAAGCACCTATATGTTTCGTTTTTCCGCTAGAAATTTGTAGTGCATTATGTTTTTGACACGGAGCATGAATCTCTTTGCTATGTTTCTGAACAAGGAAACCCATCAAGTTATTTAACATGCAAAGTTTTACAAACAACGATAATCTTCCAATTCATGCGCTGATCTTTGGGAAGTAAGCAACATAAGCAATATTTACCATCTCATAAAATCAACCCTTTTTTTCCTTCTGTTTGTTTTTATGGGTTTGTCATAAAAATTTGTACTTGATGATGATATTATGGGTTTTGTTAAGGTTTGAAGAGGGAAGCAAGTTATCTTTGTGAGAGGGAAGCAAAAGACACTAAATCACAAACAACAAAAATCTTTCATATTCTCAAAAATTGAACTTTTTTCTTCTTTGTTTTCTTGTTTTTGATGGGTGTTTTTTTCACATAAAAACTTGAACTTGATATTCTCTGTTTGTTGCAAAAAGAGGGTATTTGAGTCTGGTTGCCGAGAAAGATCATCTACGGCTGAAGATGAAGATGATGCCCACAACACTGAGATCATCCTGGCCATTAATCATGCCCTCATCATGCCAAACTTATAGGTGCCACCATTAATCCTTATAGGTGACATTGTAAATACGTTTCTAAAGTGCTTTTTTTATTTAAGCGTTTATATTCAGTGGTAGTTAGCAGTAGCAAATTCATTTCTTTAACCAATTTTAACTTGTCATATTGAGATTTTCATTCAAAGTTGCATGCTTTTTAAACAAAACTTTTCACCTTAAAACCCACTTCTGTCTTGGATGGATATACTGTTTACGCAAAGTTAAATGAACTGATAATATGTGTTAGGTTCTACCTCTACGGATTGTGAGTATCTAGTCAATGATGATTTAAGTGTATGTTGTTTACAAGCAGTTTGATACTCTGATGATATATGCATTTTCAATTCCAATAAATGAATACAAATTGTCTTTATTGACTTATCTCCTTCCCACAAAAGCTGTTATTTTTATACTCTAAGTGAAATCTGATGTTTGTTTGGCAGTAGTATACCCTATATGCTTAAACAAAAGATGGAACAAATCGATTAGCTCAATACAATTCTTTTGTTGCAAGGTGAGTTCTTATCCATATTTGCATTGAAATTCAATTGTTGCCAGATTGGATTTTTAGTTATTAAATATAGTGAAGCCATTGTCTTTGTGCGGATTGTTGTCATCAGAATAATATATGTTTTGGGTCAAGATGAAACTAATCCGTCCCTGTTATTTACATGTCAATGTTTGGACGAATGTTGTACGGTACCGGATCATATGAATGTGTTAGTTTAGCTTTGGGGCAGAATTTACATAGTCGTCAACATATCCTAGACCCGCCCTTTAGGATTCAATGAGCACTGTCTTTGTTCCAAAGACTTTCAAGCGACAAGCTTTAGATATTTATTCATTGTAGAGGGTAGAACAAGTATAGAGGTCAAGTAAGTATCTGACGAAAGTCCCACATCTTTTGATGCGGAAAAGAAATTAAGCAGCTCAGATATAAAATGAAAGGCTTTAGATATATTTCTGCTAACTTCATAGATCGCATAAAATAATTATAAGACCTCATCAGACAACCAGGGACAGAGCGATAACTCTTAATTAGTGGGGGAAAATATATATATATATAATATATATATATATATATATAAGATCTTATTTAAATGAATTTCTATGAAATAATTTAAAAATTGTATATAATATTATTAGAATATGATATATAAAACAATTTTCAAACTAATTATTTATATAATAGAAATAATTTAGAAATTAATAATATGTATTGAATAATTAGATATATGATATATGAAACACTTTTCAAATTAACTCTTTATAATATTAGATGATAAATAATATATGTTATAGAAAATGTTAAATAACTAAAGAAAATGACATGTCACGTTGTAATTGAATAATCCATTTTGATAATTTGTTATCAATTCTCTACTCTGGAACATAACAACCCAATCATGTACAATTATTATTAAGTTGTCACGTGCATTCTTGCATTTTGTTATATATTTTTATCCTAAGATACAATAGTGATGGGTATGCTTTATATTAGTATATTATAATTATATGTATATAGTTTAAAAATTAGTGGGGGCATGGGCCTACCTTTGCAATGAATAGCTCTGTCCCTGCAAATAACAATAGATTGAGAGCCTCTAGAATAACATTTGTGTCGGCACTTTATACTCCAAATTAAATTGTTAATCCAAAATCATATTTTTCATCTACATATATTTTCCATGTAAATGCATGTGAGTATAACCGGTAAACAATTGATTTCGAAAATTAGGAAGATCTTAGTATATAGCTTAAACAAAAAAATATGCAGAAATAGAAATAATTTGAGAAGTGGAAACAATTTTAGAATTGGAAATGAATCAATTCTAGGAAAAATAAAATAAAATCTTACATTTTGAACTAAAAATCTAAACAAAACCAATATCGAAGATGAATATGATAAAATTTTTACTTTGATAAACAATGTTTGAGGGGCGAAGATGGAAAAAAAATGAAAAAATATAAAAAATTGGATTTAGAAAAATAAGAATAAGAGAGAGTTAATGAAATAAAAATGAAACAATTGAATATGAAGAAACGAGAAATGTCATCTACTATTTTCAATGTATTTTGAAACTTGAAAAGACAAATATATTGGATTGGAAAAGTTAAATTAGCTTAAAAAATATTTAAAACAAAATTAAGAAATTAAAAAAGGAAAATACAAGGTAAATTTTTAAATTAGTTTAAATTTGGATAATGAAATAATTTTGATAGATGTTAATATTATTTTGACAGTAGATTAAAAAATCCAAATGAATATGAAGATACTATTAATTGTTTAAGTAAATTAACATATATATTTCAATTAGTGTTGTTGATAGATCAAATACATTTTAAAGGATATAAAATTGTTTTTCTATTTAGTTTTTTTTCTTCCAAGCTTAATACACTGTATGGCAAAAAAAACGCTCTCTCTCTTAAAAACTTGAATTCCAAACTAAACAAAATACACTGTATCGTCCGAAAACGTGTCAGAATTTCAAACTCAGATATTAATCTTGTACATCTCCACCAACGGAAGTAAATCCCTTCATCAAACAAAGAACCGGAAGAAGAGAAAAAAGAAGAAGGTAAAGGCACCTATATGTTTCGTTTTTCCGCTAGAAATTTGTAGTGCATTATGTTTTTGACACGGAGCATGAATCTCTTTGCTATGTTTCTGAACAAGGAAACCCATCAAATTATTTAACATGCAAAGTTTTACAAACAACGATAATCTTCCTATTCATGCGCTGATCTTTGGGAAGTAAGCAACATAAGCAATATTTACCATCTCATAAAATCAACCCTTTTTTTCCTTCTGTTTGTTTTTATGGGTTTGTCATAAAAATTTGTACTTGATGATGATATTATGGGTTTTGTTAAGGTTTGAAGAGGGAAGCAAGTTATCTTTGTGAGAGGGAAGCAAAAGACACTAAATCACAAACAACAAAAATCTTTCATATTCTCAAAAACTGAACTTTTTCTTCTTTTTGTTTTCTTGTTTTTGATGGGTGTTTTTTCACATAAAAACTTGAACTTGATATTCTCTGTTTGTTGCAAAAAGAGGGTATTTGAGTCTGGTTGCCGAGAAAGATCATCTACGGCTGAAGATGAAGATGATGCCCACAACACTGAGATCATCCTGGCCATTAATCATGCCCTCATCATGCCAAACTTATAGGTGCCACCATTAATCCTTATAGGTGACATTGTAAATACGTTTCTAAAGTGCTTTTTTTATTTAAGCGTTTATATTCAGTGGTAGTTAGCAGTAGCAAATTCATTTCTTTAACCAATTTTAACTTGTCATATTGAGATTTTCATTCAAAGTTGCATGCTTTTTAAACAAAACTTTTCACCTTAAAACCCACTTCTGTCTTGGATGGATATACTGTTTACGCAAAGTTAAATGAACTGATAATATGTGTTAGGTTCTACCTCTACGGATTGTGAGTATCTAGTCAATGATGATTTAAGTGTATGTTGTTTACAAGCAGTTTGATACTCTGATGATATATGCATTTTCAATTCCAATAAATGAATACAAATTGTCTTTATTGACTTATCTCCTTCCCACAAAAGCTGTTATTTTTATACTCTAAGTGAAATCTGATGTTTGTTTGGCAGTAGTATACCCTATATGCTTAAACAAAAGATGGAACAAATCGATTAGCTCAATACAATTCTTTTGTTGCAAGGTGAGTTCTTATCCATATTTGCATTGAAATTCAATTGTTGCCAGATTGGATTTTTAGTTATTAAATATAGTGAAGCCATTGTCTTTGTGCGGATTGTTGTCATCAGAATAATATATGTTTTGGGTCAAGATGAAACTAATCCGTCCCTGTTATTTACATGTCAATGTTTGGACGAATGTTGTACGGTACCGGATCATATGAATGTGTTAGTTTAGCTTTGGGGCAGAATTTACATAGTCGTCAGCATATCCTAGACCCGCCCTTTAGGATTCAATGAGCACTGTCTTTGTTCCAAAGACTTTCAAGCGACAAGCTTTAGATATTTATTCATTGTAGAGGGTAGAACAAGTATAGAGGTCAAGTAAGTATCTGACGAAAGTCCCACATCTTTTGATGCGGAAAAGAAATTAAGCAGCTCAGATATAAAATGAAAGGCTTTAGATATATTTCTGCTAACTTCAGAGATCGCATAAAATAATTATAAGACCTCATCAGACAACCAGGGACAGAGCGATAACTCTTAATTAGTGGGGGAAAATATATATATTATATATATAAGATCTTATTTAAAATGAATTTCTATGAAATAATTTAAAAATTGTATATAATATTATTAGAATATGATATATAAAACAATTTTCAAACTAATTATTTATATAATAGAAATAATTTAGAAATTAATAATATGTATTGAATAATTAGATATATGATATATGAAACACTTTTCAAATTAACTCTTTATAATATTAGATGATAAATAATATATGTTATAGAAAATGTTAAATAACTAAAGAAAATGACATGTCACGTTGTAATTGAATAATCCATTTTGATAATTTGTTATCAATTCTCTACTCTGGAACATAACAACCCAATCATGTACAATTATTATTAAGTTGTCACGTGCATTCTTGCATTTTGTTATATATTTTTATCCTAAGATACAATAGTGATGGGTATGCTTTATATTAGTATAGTATATAATATTGAATGTATATAGTTTAAAAATTAGTGGGGGCATGGGCCTACCTTTGCAATGAATAGCTCTGTCCCTGCAAATAACAATAGATTGAGAGCCTCTAGAATAACATTTGTGTCGGCACTTTATACTCCAAATTAAATTGTTAATCCAAAATCATATTTTTCATCTACATATATTTTCCATGTAAATGCATGTGAGTATAACCGGTAAACAATTGATTTCGAAAATTAGGAAGATCTTAGTATATAGCTTAAAACAAAAAATATGCAGAAATAGAAATAATTTGAGAAGTGGAAACAATTTTAGAATTGGAAATGAATCAATTCTAGGAAAAATAAAATAAAATCTTACATTTTGAACTAAAAATCTAAACAAAACCAATATCGAAGATGAATATGATAAAAATTTTACTTTGATAAACAATGTTTGAGGGGCGAAGATGGAAAAAAAATGAAAAAATATAAAAAATTGGATTTAGAAAAATAAGAATAAGAGAGAGTTAATGAAATAAAAATGAAACAATTGAATATGAAGAAACGAGAAATGTCATCTACTATTTTCAATGTATTTTGAAACTTGAAAAGACAAATATATTGGATTGGAAAAGTTAAATTAGCTTAAAAAATATTTAAAACAAAATTAAGAAATTAAAAAAAGGAAAATACAAGGTAAATCTTTTTAAATTAGTTTAAATTTGGATAATGAAATAATTTTGATAGATGTTAATATTATTTTGACAGTAGATTAAAAAATCCAAATGAATATGAAGATACTATTAATTGTTTAAGTAAATTAACATATATATTTCAATTAGTGTTGTTGATAGATCAAATACATTTTAAAGGATATAAAATTGTTTTTCTATTTAGTTTTTTTTCTTCCAAGCTTAATACACTGTATGGCAAAAAAAACGCTCTCTCTCTTAAAAACTTGAATTCCAAACTAAACAAAATACACTGTATCGTCCGAAAACGTGTCAGAATTTCAAACTCAGATATTAATCTTGTACATCTCCACCAACGGAAGTAAATCCCTTCATCAAACAAAGAACCGGAAGAAGAGAAAAAAGAAGAAGGTAAAGGCACCTATATGTTTCGTTTTTCCGCTAGAAATTTGTAGTGCATTATGTTTTTGACACGGAGCATGAATCTCTTTGCTATGTTTCTGAACAAGGAAACCCATCAAATTATTTAACATGCAAAGTTTTACAAACAACGATAATCTTCCTATTCATGCGCTGATCTTTGGGAAGTAAGCAACATAAGCAATATTTACCATCTCATAAAATCAACCCTTTTTTCCTTCTGTTTGTTTTTATGGGTTTGTCATAAAAATTTGTACTTGATGATGATATTATGGGTTTTGTTAAGGTTTGAAGAGGGAAGCAAGTTATCTTTGTGAGAGGGAAGCAAAAGACACTAAATCACAAACAACAAAAATCTTTCATATTCTCAAAAACTGAACTTTTTCTTCTTTTTGTTTTCTTGTTTTTGATGGGTGTTTTTTTCACATAAAAACTTGAACTTGATATTCTCTGTTTGTTGCAAAAAGAGGGTATTTGAGTCTGGTTGCCGAGAAAGATCATCTACGGCTGAAGATGAAGATGATGCCCACAACACTGAGATCATCCTGGCCATTAATCATGCCCTCATCATGCCAAACTTATAGGTGCCACCATTAATCCTTATAGGTGACATTGTAAATACGTTTCTAAAGTGCTTTTTTTATTTAAGCGTTTATATTCAGTGGTAGTTAGCAGTAGCAAATTCATTTCTTTAACCAATTTTAACTTGTCATATTGAGATTTTCATTCAAAGTTGCATGCTTTTTAAACAAAACTTTTCACCTTAAAACCCACTTCTGTCTTGGATGGATATACTGTTTACGCAAAGTTAAATGAACTGATAATATGTGTTAGGTTCTACCTCTACGGATTGTGAGTATCTAGTCAATGATGATTTAAGTGTATGTTGTTTACAAGCAGTTTGATACTCTGATGATATATGCATTTTCAATTCCAATAAATGAATACAAATTGTCTTTATTGACTTATCTCCTTCCCACAAAAGCTGTTATTTTTATACTCTAAGTGAAATCTGATGTTTGTTTGGCAGTAGTATACCCTATATGCTTAAACAAAAGATGGAACAAATCGATTAGCTCAATACAATTCTTTTGTTGCAAGGTGAGTTCTTATCCATATTTGCATTGAAATTCAATTGTTGCCAGATTGGATTTTTAGTTATTAAATATAGTGAAGCCATTGTCTTTGTGCGGATTGTTGTCATCAGAATAATATATGTTTTGGGTCAAGATGAAACTAATCCGTCCCTGTTATTTACATGTCAATGTTTGGACGAATGTTGTACGGTACCGGATCATATGAATGTGTTAGTTTAGCTTTGGGGCAGAATTTACATAGTCGTCAGCATATCCTAGACCCGCCCTTTAGGATTCAATGAGCACTGTCTTTGTTCCAAAGACTTTCAAGCGACAAGCTTTAGATATTTATTCATTGTAGAGGGTAGAACAAGTATAGAGGTCAAGTAAGTATCTGACGAAAGTCCCACATCTTTTGATGCGGAAAAGAAATTAAGCAGCTCAGATATAAAATGAAAGGCTTTAGATATATTTCTGCTAACTTCAGAGATCGCATAAAATAATTATAAGACCTCATCAGACAACCAGGGACAGAGCGATAACTCTTAATTAGTGGGGGAAAATATATATATATATATATATATATTATATAAGATCTTATTTAAATGAATTTCTATGAAATAATTTAAAAATTGTATATAATATTATTAGAATATGATATATAAAACAATTTTCAAACTAATTATTTATATAATAGAAATAATTTAGAAATTAATAATATGTATTGAATAATTAGATATATGATATATGAAACACTTTTCAAATTAACTCTTTATAATATTAGATGATAAATAATATATGTTATAGAAAATGTTAAATAACTAAAGAAAATGACATGTCACGTTGTAATTGAATAATCCATTTTGATAATTTGTTATCAATTCTCTACTCTGGAACATAACAACCCAATCATGTACAATTATTATTAAGTTGTCACGTGCATTCTTGCATTTTGTTATATATTTTTATCCTAAGATACAATAGTGATGGGTATGCTTTATATTAGTATAGTATATAATATTGAATGTATATAGTTTAAAAATTAGTGGGGGCATGGGCCTACCTTTGCAATGAATAGCTCTGTCCCTGCAAATAACAATAGATTGAGAGCCTCTAGAATAACATTTGTGTCGGCACTTTATACTCCAAATTAAATTGTTAATCCAAAATCATATTTTTCATCTACATATATTTTCCATGTAAATGCATGTGAGTATAACCGGTAAACAATTGATTTCGAAAATTAGGAAGATCTTAGTATATAGCTTAAACAAAAAAATATGCAGAAATAGAAATAATTTGAGAAGTGGAAACAATTTTAGAATTGGAAATGAATCAATTCTAGGAAAAATAAAATAAAATCTTACATTTTGAACTAAAAATCTAAACAAAACCAATATCGAAGATGAATATGATAAAAATTTTACTTTGATAAACAATGTTTGAGGGGCGAAGATGGAAAAAAAATGAAAAAATATAAAAAATTGGATTTAGAAAAATAAGAATAAGAGAGAGTTAATGAAATAAAAATGAAACAATTGAATATGAAGAAACGAGAAATGTCATCTACTATTTTCAATGTATTTTGAAACTTGAAAAGACAAATATATTGGATTGGAAAAGTTAAATTAGCTTAAAAAATATTTAAAACAAAATTAAGAAATTAAAAAAAGGAAAATACAAGGTAAATCTTTTTAAATTAGTTTAAATTTGGATAATGAAATAATTTTGATAGATGTTAATATTATTTTGACAGTAGATTAAAAAATCCAAATGAATATGAAGATACTATTAATTGTTTAAGTAAATTAACATATATATTTCAATTAGTGTTGTTGATAGATCAAATACATTTTAAAGGATATAAAATTGTTTTTCTATTTAGTTTTTTTTCTTCCAAGCTTAATACACTGTATGGCAAAAAAAAACGCTCTCTCTCTTAAAAACTTGAATTCCAAACTAAACAAAATACACTGTATCGTCCGAAAACGTGTCAGAATTTCAAACTCAGATATTAATCTTGTACATCTCCACCAACGGAAGTAAATCCCTTCATCAAACAAAGAACCGGAAGAAGAGAAAAAAGAAGAAGGTAAAGGCACCTATATGTTTCGTTTTTCCGCTAGAAATTTGTAGTGCATTATGTTTTTGACACGGAGCATGAATCTCTTTGCTATGTTTCTGAACAAGGAAACCCATCAAATTATTTAACATGCAAAGTTTTACAAACAACGATAATCTTCCTATTCATGCGCTGATCTTTGGGAAGTAAGCAACATAAGCAATATTTACCATCTCATAAAATCAACCCTTTTTTTCCTTCTGTTTGTTTTTATGGGTTTGTCATAAAAATTTGTACTTGATGATGATATTATGGGTTTTGTTAAGGTTTGAAGAGGGAAGCAAGTTATCTTTGTGAGAGGGAAGCAAAAGACACTAAATCACAAACAACAAAAATCTTTCATATTCTCAAAAACTGAACTTTTTCTTCTTTTTGTTTTCTTGTTTTTGATGGGTGTTTTTTTCACATAAAAACTTGAACTTGATATTCTCTGTTTGTTGCAAAAAGAGGGTATTTGAGTCTGGTTGCCGAGAAAGATCATCTACGGCTGAAGATGAAGATGATGCCCACAACACTGAGATCATCCTGGCCATTAATCATGCCCTCATCATGCCAAACTTATAGGTGCCACCATTAATCCTTATAGGTGACATTGTAAATACGTTTCTAAAGTGCTTTTTTTATTTAAGCGTTTATATTCAGTGGTAGTTAGCAGTAGCAAATTCATTTCTTTAACCAATTTTAACTTGTCATATTGAGATTTTCATTCAAAGTTGCATGCTTTTTAAACAAAACTTTTCACCTTAAAACCCACTTCTGTCTTGGATGGATATACTGTTTACGCAAAGTTAAATGAACTGATAATATGTGTTAGGTTCTACCTCTACGGATTGTGAGTATCTAGTCAATGATGATTTAAGTGTATGTTGTTTACAAGCAGTTTGATACTCTGATGATATATGCATTTTCAATTCCAATAAATGAATACAAATTGTCTTTATTGACTTATCTCCTTCCCACAAAAGCTGTTATTTTTATACTCTAAGTGAAATCTGATGTTTGTTTGGCAGTAGTATACCCTATATGCTTAAACAAAAGATGGAACAAATCGATTAGCTCAATACAATTCTTTTGTTGCAAGGTGAGTTCTTATCCATATTTGCATTGAAATTCAATTGTTGCCAGATTGGATTTTTAGTTATTAAATATAGTGAAGCCATTGTCTTTGTGCGGATTGTTGTCATCAGAATAATATATGTTTTGGGTCAAGATGAAACTAATCCGTCCCTGTTATTTACATGTCAATGTTTGGACGAATGTTGTACGGTACCGGATCATATGAATGTGTTAGTTTAGCTTTGGGGCAGAATTTACATAGTCGTCAGCATATCCTAGACCCGCCCTTTAGGATTCAATGAGCACTGTCTTTGTTCCAAAGACTTTCAAGCGACAAGCTTTAGATATTTATTCATTGTAGAGGGTAGAACAAGTATAGAGGTCAAGTAAGTATCTGACGAAAGTCCCACATCTTTTGATGCGGAAAAGAAATTAAGCAGCTCAGATATAAAATGAAAGGCTTTAGATATATTTCTGCTAACTTCAGAGATCGCATAAAATAATTATAAGACCTCATCAGACAACCAGGGACAGAGCGATAACTCTTAATTAGTGGGGGAAAATATATATATATATATAATTAAATGAATTTCTATGAAATAATTTAAAAATTGTATATAATATTATTAGAATATGATATATAAAACAATTTTCAAACTAATTATTTATATAATAGAAATAATTTAGAAATTAATAATATGTATTGAATAATTAGATATATGATATATGAAACACTTTTCAAATTAACTCTTTATAATATTAGATGATAAATAATATATGTTATAGAAAATGTTAAATAACTAAAGAAAATGACATGTCACGTTGTAATTGAATAATCCATTTTGATAATTTGTTATCAATTCTCTACTCTGGAACATAACAACCCAATCATGTACAATTATTATTAAGTTGTCACGTGCATTCTTGCATTTTGTTATATATTTTTATCCTAAGATACAATAGTGATGGGTATGCTTTATATTAGTATAGTATATAATATTGAATGTATATAGTTTAAAAATTAGTGGGGGCATGGGCCTACCTTTGCAATGAATAGCTTTGTCCCTGCAAATAACAATAGATTGAGAGCCTCTAGAATAACATTTGTGTCGGCACTTTATACTCCAAATTAAATTGTTAATCCAAAATCATATTTTTCATCTACATATATTTTCCATGTAAATGCATGTGAGTATAACCGGTAAACAATTGATTTCGAAAATTAGGAAGATCTTAGTATATAGCTTAAACAAAAAAATATGCAGAAATAGAAATAATTTGAGAAATGGAAACAATTTTAGAATTGGAAATGAATCAATTCTAGGAAAAATAAAATAAAATCTTACATTTTGAACTAAAAATCTAAACAAAACCAATATCGAAGATGAATATGATAAAAAATTTACTTTGATAAACAATGTTTGAGGGGCGAAGATGGAAAAAAAATGAAAAAATATAAAAAATTGGATTTAGAAAAATAAGAATAAGAGAGAGTTAATGAAATAAAAATGAAACAATTGAATATGAAGAAACGAGAAATGTCATCTACTATTTTCAATGTATTTTGAAACTTGAAAAGACAAATATATTGGATTGGAAAAGTTAAATTAGCTTAAAAAATATTTAAAACAAAATTAAGAAATTAAAAAAAGGAAAATACAAGGTAAATCTTTTTAAATTAGTTTAAATTTGGATAATGAAATAATTTTGATAGATGTTAATATTATTTTGACAGTAGATTAAAAAATCCAAATGAATATGAAGATACTATTAATTGTTTAAGTAAATTAACATATATATTTCAATTAGTGTTGTTGATAGATCAAATACATTTTAAAGGATATAAAATTGTTTTTCTATTTAGTTTTTTTTCTTCCAAGCTTAATACACTGTATGGCAAAAAAAACGCTCTCTCTCTTAAAAACTTGAATTCCAAACTAAACAAAATACACTGTATCGTCCGAAAACGTGTCAGAATTTCAAACTCAGATATTAATCTTGTACATCTCCACCAACGGAAGTAAATCCCTTCATCAAACAAAGAACCGGAAGAAGAGAAAAAAGAAGAAGGTAAAGGCACCTATATGTTTCGTTTTTCCGCTAGAAATTTGTAGTGCATTATGTTTTTGACACGGAGCATGAATCTCTTTGCTATGTTTCTGAACAAGGAAACCCATCAAATTATTTAACATGCAAAGTTTTACAAACAACGATAATCTTCCTATTCATGCGCTGATCTTTGGGAAGTAAGCAACATAAGCAATATTTACCATCTCATAAAATCAACCCTTTTTTTCCTTCTGTTTGTTTTTATGGGTTTGTCATAAAAATTTGTACTTGATGATGATATTATGGGTTTTGTTAAGGTTTGAAGAGGGAAGCAAGTTATCTTTGTGAGAGGGAAGCAAAAGACACTAAATCACAAACAACAAAAGTCTTTCATATTCTCAAAAACTGAACTTTTTCTTCTTTTTGTTTTCTTGTTTTTGATGGGTGTTTTTTTCACATAAAAACTTGAACTTGATATTCTCTGTTTGTTGCAAAAAGAGGGTATTTGAGTCTGGTTGCCGAGAAAGATCATCTACGGCTGAAGATGAAGATGATGCCCACAACACTGAGATCATCCTGGCCATTAATCATGCCCTCATCATGCCAAACTTATAGGTGCCACCATTAATCCTTATAGGTGACATTGTAAATACGTTTCTAAAGTGCTTTTTTTATTTAAGCGTTTATATTCAGTGGTAGTTAGCAGTAGCAAATTCATTTCTTTAACCAATTTTAACTTGTCATATTGAGATTTTCATTCAAAGTTGCATGCTTTTTAAACAAAACTTTTCACCTTAAAACCCACTTCTGTCTTGGATGGATATACTGTTTACGCAAAGTTAAATGAGCTGATAATATGTGTTAGGTTCTACCTCTACGGATTGTGAGTATCTAGTCAATGATGATTTAAGTGTATGTTGTTTACAAGCAGTTTGATACTCTGATGATATATGCATTTTCAATTCCAATAAATGAATACAAATTGTCTTTATTGACTTATCTCCTTCCCACAAAAGCTGTTATTTTTATACTCTAAGTGAAATCTGATGTTTGTTTGGCAGTAGTATACCCTATATGCTTAAACAAAAGATGGAACAAATCGATTAGCTCAATACAATTCTTTTGTTGCAAGGTGAGTTCTTATCCATATTTGCATTGAAATTCAATTGTTGCCAGATTGGATTTTTAGTTATTAAATATAGTGAAGCCATTGTCTTTGTGCGGATTGTTGTCATCAGAATAATATATGTTTTGGGTCAAGATGAAACTAATCCGTCCCTGTTATTTACATGTCAATGTTTGGACGAATGTTGTACGGTACCGGATCATATGAATGTGTTAGTTTAGCTTTGGGGCAGAATTTACATAGTCGTCAGCATATCCTAGACCCGCCCTTTAGGATTCAATGAGCACTGTCTTTGTTCCAAAGACTTTCAAGCGACAAGCTTTAGATATTTATTCATTGTAGAGGGTAGAACAAGTATAGAGGTCAAGTAAGTATCTGACGAAAGTCCCACATCTTTTGATGCGGAAAAGAAATTAAGCAGCTCAGATATAAAATGAAAGGATCTCTAGCTATAATAGCCATGGAGCCGTGTGATGATGACATAGCGAACTATTCTTTCGCCTTTTACTAAAGAATACCGTGTCAGTGTCACAATTAGCGGTATACGCTAGTTTTTGGAAGAGTTCTCTTCATTGAGGGCTCTGCAACATTAGTTCAAGTTTTTGTTTTGATTTATGGTATTTCTCACTATTTTTTTGTAGTTTTAAAATTTAGTTCTGTTTTATTCTTCTAACTGCAGAATAATAATGATTTGCAGTATTATAGAAAACTTTAAACTTACACTCTAATGAGAATGATGTTCTATTGAGTCATAGATTGGAAAACATGATCAAACTCATCATTGTGATGAACCTATAGGGCAACCAATCCCAATGAAGTGAATGAACCTAGCAGACTAACACCTCAATGTGAACCCATTTGCAAAGGAGATGACTGATGTTGCGTTAAAATTCAAATCCATAGTTCCTATCTAGTTTAAATGAATAATGACAATATGAACTAGAAAATACAAACACACCAGCGTAGCTACCAAATGGATGTGGTCAATGTACTCTTAAGAACTAACATATTTAAAAGTATTTAGTTCTCATTCAGATTTGTTCAAATGTACCCCATTAAAAATTCATTCAGTAGAAGACATCCCCTAAAGATACTATGGATGATGATGAAAATGGTATAATTATGGAGAACTATTAGAATTGCAAGAAACCTTCCTTACAACATGTTGCTTCAAGGAATCTGATCTCTCAAACATGTAGAGTCCAAAGTCCATTTTACCAAAACCAATTGTCTTGTATGACACATCTTGTATCAAGCAATCCTTATCAGAGAATATACAATATCAAGAAGAATATCTTGCTAATTTTGATACCGAAACGTTGAAACTAAACAATGGCAGGCATAAAACATCAATTAAGATAATAGAGTCAGTGAGACGTACACACTTCATTAGAAAATTCTGCTATGGCCATATTACCTTAACCGGTATTGAATTTATCCTATATTATATGTCGATAACATGTCTAAAGTAGAGCATATGTGGTCAGTGGCACCATTATAAAAAAATCCGTAAATCGAATTTTCGGACTACAGAACAATAGGAAGCAGATTTGATAGGTTGTGTGGAGGTCACTGTACAAGCCTGATTCACACCGTGTGAGGTAACATTAGCTCCTCCTTTCAATGTGTTGGACTTGAGCATTCCTTGAATTTACGATCCAGGTATTGACAGCGTTATACATCATTCATGGTTTCAATGACGCTGCGGTTGGCCGTGAAGTGGGTTGTGAGACGCACTCATAAGGTATACTTGTGAAGAAGATTTACATCTATTTCATCGTTGTTATGGTACTTTTGTTGGCAGATATTATTTTGAAGGTTGTTGAAAGTTGTGGCTTCTAGCATGATATTCTATGCCGTGCTTTGAATATCATAATCATATCACCAAGCATATGTGATTTTTCACAAATGGGATAGTATAAGAGACTATTTTTAAATTCTATTAGTTGTCTCCTTTCCAGAGAAACTGTTTCTTTTGATACTCAAGTGAAATATAATGTTCGGCGGTATAGCTCAGTTTGTATACTTGATATGCTTGAACAATTTGGTGGGGGTTTGATAAAGTTAAATTGATCACCGTGCTGTGCAATGAAGAGTATAATTTTTCATTGGTGTTTTTGAAGGAAATATGTTAAGCCTAACTAACTGTTTACAGTGCATGCATAACACTAAGGTAAGTCCTCATTTGTCTTCTACAGGATTCTTTTGTAGCTATAGCCATGGTAGGTTTTGATCATGAAATGGTGAGGTTTGTAAAGACTTACTTAAAACAAAGGATGGAGCATATCATTGGCTCATATATAGCTCTTATTTTCAAAGGTGAGTTATTATTCATGTGCTGTTTTTGTGTTGAAATTCAATTGTGCTAGATTGGGATATACTTTATTAGTATTTAAAGAGATAGGGGCCAAGTGAGTGGGTATCAGACTCAAGTCACACATTGTCTGCTTCATAAAAGAAACTATACTGCTCACAAATAAAATGAAAGGATCTCTAATTGTGTCAATTACGGAGCTGTGTGATGATGACATAGCGAACTATTCTTTCGCCTTTTACTAAAGAATACCGTGTTAGCGTCACAATTAGCAGCATACGCTAGTTTTTGGAAGAGTCCTCTTAATTGAGGGCTCTGCAAATTTAGTTCAAGTTTATATTTGGATTCTTTGTTTTTTGGTAGTTCTTGTTATTTATAAAATATTTCTGTTTTATTCGACTAAATCTGAATGATAGTTTAATTCTGTTTTATTCTAGTGACAGCTGAATGATAATGATTTGCAGTATTACAAAAAACATTGACGTCACAGATTGGAAAACATGATCAAACTCATCATTGCGATGAACCCATAGGCCAATCAAGTTTGTGTATGTGTTTAGTTTATTGAATTTTTTTGATCTATTAATCACTAACTGGAATTTTGATTAGGGAGGGATTAATTAGTTGTTTGATACACAAATATGTGGTTAAGTGGTTCATCTTCAAAAGCCAAAAATTGATAACTCATCTGCTCCCTCGTTATTAATCCATTTGTAATTTGTTTCTGATTTCTCTACTTCAACACAATTACTTTATGTACTATTTATCAATTGAAAGCCAGTGGGAAATTGCGATCCAGATAGATCACACTATGCGTGATAGATAGAGAGACTAAATATACGTTCCAGGTGCGTGATAGATCGAGAGTACTCTTTGTTTCTTCTTTCATTGGTGTTTGGTGTTTAGTATTTTCTAATAAATGCCTAACTAGTAATCTTTGTTTCATTTTTCATTGGTGTTTGGTGTTTAGTATTTTCGAATAAATGCCTAACTAGTACTCTTTGTTTTATCTTTCATTGGTGTTTGGTGTTTAGTATTTTCGAATAAATGCCTAACTATTTATAACTTTCAACAACTTTGGTACTGGTTTGGTGACTGGGCCATTTTATTACTGTAATGTTATTTTTTGCTGTATAATATTTTCTTGTCTTGGTATTTGAACAAGTTAGATTTCTTTCTCTCAACTTTATTCTTTGCGGTTTAATATTTGATTGTCTTAGTTGTTAGATTTGTTTATGGACAAGAATGATGGTTGAGGACTTCACAGTAAAATTTCCTAGTCCCACACTGCTAATGAGAGATATTAGATGACTTTGAAGTTATATATGAAAGGAAGTTTGTTCAATGTTATAACTATCTTTGCGCTTGGGGCAATGACGCAGCTAGTGAGGTACTAACCGAGGCGCGTCTATTGCTGGTTGAAAACTATTTCCAAACCCCCTCTTAGGCTTGGGTTCAACTCAAGCCTTTGAGAATTTTTGGAAGGACTCCCTTCTGGGTAAAGTCCTACAATTTTAGTTCAATATTTAATAAAGTCCTACATTTTTAGGTTATACTTATTCTTAGCAGTTCTTTAAACTTCAGTCTCTTATTAGGTTTCCCAAACTCTGATATTTTTATTATTTTAAGATATAACTTGTTAACATTGCAATAGTAAAAAAGCCCAGTCATTAAACTAATACCAAAGTTCTCATCCAGCTACAAACATTGCAAAGTATAAAAGCCCAGTCATTAAACTAATACCAAAGTTCTCATCCAGCCACAAACATTGCAAAGTAAAAAAGCCCAGTTATCAAACCAGTACCAAAGTTCTCATCCAGCCACAAACATTGCAAAGTAAAAAAGCCCAGTCATCAAACCAATACCAAAGTTCTCATCCAGCCACAATGACAGTCTTCAACTCCGACAAACCATACTTTAAACTCTTCCGCTACTTTTTCCAGGTTAAAAGATTTATAACTTGAAACCAAATAAATTTGATATGAAAGGTAAGATTTGGTATCAGTTCCTGAAACAAAATAAAGATTGATATAAAAGGTAAGATTTGGTATCAGTTCCTGAAACAAAATAAAGATTGATATAAAAGGTAAGATTTGTTCTATAAAACATGATAGAGGAGATCATGGAACAAAATATTGCATACATTCACTTATGAGATTCCACAACTACAATATTTATACATAGTTTGTAATAGGAGTTGGTGTATAACATGTTGATCCACTCCGACACTAAATTTAGGGAACAAATAATCTTAGTATAGATTTATATGATTATTATCTTTCACAAAATAGAATACTGATAATGAGACTTATATGATATTTTTTCCTTTTTCTCTTAGGAATGGTTTAGAATTATGTTATATGAGTCCCACATCCGAATTGTTTGAGTGAATAGTATGGAACATCAAGTATAAAAGAGAAGTGTGTCATACTTTGCAACATACTTACCTGGATGGGGTCAATGGGTGATCAAGAAGGCCCATGGCCTAGGCAAGTGACCTCCATTGCACTTAGGAGGGGTGCTAGCCTAAGGTCTACCCAAGTGGTGGAGCCTACATCATAATTTGTTGCTGTGGGGGCCTGTGTTCGCGCGGCCCCCTCCCAATTGAGTTACGAACTTTAATTTTAGAAGATAAATAACATTGCTCTGGCTGCCTGTGTATGCACGCCCCCCTCCCAATTGGGTTTAAAGCTTTTATCTTAAGGCAGACTGGTTTATAGAAATTGTCTACGATTATGGTTTAAGTGAGCAAAGTGAAAAAAAAGACTTGAACATAAACAAATGAAATGTAAATGTTAATGAATGATAAACGATTGAAATTTAAAATG
Organism: Lathyrus oleraceus; assembly: GCF_024323335.1. Classification (NCBI taxonomy): domain Eukaryota; kingdom Viridiplantae; phylum Streptophyta; class Magnoliopsida; order Fabales; family Fabaceae; genus Lathyrus; species Lathyrus oleraceus. The sequence goes on along the minus strand of NC_066580.1, from coordinate 433,491,292 downwards.
CATAAAGTAAATGACTTGAAAGATAAAACCATAATGAATAAGAGTTAGTCAATGGTTAGTCAAATGCTAGTGTTGAGTTTTATTTGATTAAGTCATTCTTTGGAGAACACTCAACCATTCATTCACAAGTATGGATCTTTAAATCAAGACATCATCCATGAGAAGGACTCCAACTTGGATAATTCAACAAGTATGCCACTAACTCTCATGAAAGGAAAAAGATCAAGTCTCCACACAATGCCATAAAGAATGGGAGACTCGCAATCTCACTTACTAGAATGATATGCCTTAAGGGTCAAATTTAGCTCTATGTTAAGCAATCATAATTTGACTTATGTAGAAGTCACAACTATCTGAGGTCGGACAATAAAAATTTAAGTGTTAATGCATGTTAGAGATTTGGTACAAAGAACCAAACTCCTAAAACATACCACACACTAAAATAAAATGGGAAGGACCTATCTCACTCATACTGATATTGATTCATCTGACACAAGGTCATTGATGAATCAATTAGCCTTTAGACATTAGAGATTTCATTGGTCAAATGATGGAATGGAGAAGAATAGGGATGAAGATGAAGAGGGAGGGAAAGATAGAAACACAAATTGATCATGCGAGGAATTTCATCAAATAAAAATCATCCATTCATTTTGGGAGATGAAATATATATTTCATCAATCCCCTATATCCAATGGTTTTAATCCAACAAAAGTCAAATCAACCATAACCAAGGCCCAAACAGAAAGTCAAACATCACAAGACCATAAAAATGGCTCAACAATGTTTGTAAACATTTAATCAATTAAAAATGAATTAAAATACATAATAATCTGGTCAAAACATAAAATTCCTTCAAAACACCAAATAAATTACCAAAGGATTTATCCTAGGTCAAATAAGGTCAAAGGACTTTAGACAAAAAATTTCACAATTTTTAGAAAGTCAGAAGTATTGTTAAATAATTATAAATATACACAAAAACACTTAATTCATGAAAAATACCAAAATCAATCCAAAAAATAATTTTAATTCAGAATATGGAAGGGAAAAATATTTAAAGATTTTTGGTGAAAGTCCCATATTTTTTGGATTAAAAATGGATTTATTATGAATTAAACAAAACAAAATAATTAAATGGAAAATAAAAAAATATGGAAAATCAGGGTCCATCAGATCTCCCTCATTAATTGAGGTGGCAAATCTGATGTCCACGCGTATGTGCAATACAATGGACCTTGGTCAATGCATCACACACATGGTATTTAAAAGGGACGGTCAGGATTAGAATGTGGGAACCAGATCAGATGGCTTGGACTTTGTCAATGCACCACCGGAGTCCTAGCTCTCGTCATCTTCTCTGGTGGACCTCACCCTCAACCAAATGGAAAATGAAAAGTGAGGACATATTTTTGAAGGAAAAATGCTTAGGAGCACGAATCTGACCTTCATTTCTTCCAATTCCAAGTATATCTTTCAAGTATACATGGATTTGGAAATTGAGGTTCATGATCTGAGTTGCTTCGATTTGACCTCAAAGCAACTCAATCTTGTTGCCTACATTGGTAGGACTTCAGCCAACCAAAAATTACTTGAAATGATAGAGAATTGAGAAAGAATCGAAGAGAGAAAGTTTCACAAAATTCACCTTCTGCTTGTAGTGATGAAGCTCGATCTGGATCTCAATTGGCTTGGGCTTGCTTCTACTTACTTGCAGGAGATGAAAGAGATGATCAAAAGGCTTGGATCCTTTGAGTTTCAATCCCAAAACATAAATGGAATTGAAGCTTGATTTCAAACTGAAATCCTCAAGGTTATCCTTTCAATGGGGTTTTGGGAAGAAGCAGGTCGAAGCTTGGGTAAGAGGATCCTCATTCTGATCACTAAGGCCATGTATTTATAGAGTGTTTGCATTGCTTTTCACACACTTCAAAAATTGGTCAAAATTGGAAAGGTTAGTGCATGCTTGCATGGGCGTGTGATAGGTCCATGAGATGATTGGAAAAGATCCATAAATGATCATGAATGATGCTGAAAGTCTAACATGCGGCCATGCATTTGTAATTGAGAAATGATCATGTGATTCATCCAAATGGAACCATGAAGAGTAACCATGCGCAAGTCATTCAAATCTTGTCCAAATGAGGTGATCTTGGACTTTTTGGAAAGGTGACATAAAGAGGAACAACTTTCATGTTGAACACTTTTCTATTTTAATCTTGGATCATGATGAATTTTGAGGTGGAAGTTTGAGAAATCAAACAGAATTAAAAAATTTCTAAGTACCAAGTCAAATATCCACTTCTTCCACCTTGAATAACGTTTTCTATGAGCTTCAAATGGAAAGAGTTCCTTCATCAAAGTTGTATATATTTCAATCATATTAAATTTGGTCACAAATTTGACCTTATTTGGATTTGGAATGAAGGAGTTATGCATTTTAGAAGTTGAGGAAAATTGCTTGTTCAATGATGATGGCCCAAAATGACCTATAATATTTCCTCTTGACACATGCCCTTGCAAGTTAAATTTGAAGTTTCTCAAACAATAAAAGTTGGATAAGACATATTGAAATTGATCATGAAACTTGGATGACCTTCATCTCATAAAAATTTAGCAAGTTATGGTCCTTGGAAGTTGACCGCCTAACTAGGGCACCAACAAAATGACCTATAATCTTTCACCATAAAAAATTACTTTCCAAGAAAAAATAGATCTTGATGTCAATATGAAAGTTGTTTGTAATGTCATAAAGAGTAATGTTCATCTTGGGATCATTTTCATATGACAAAAATTGTAGGAGATAGGGTCTAGGGAACCCCAGTTTTGACCAGTTGACTTCCTCTAGTCAACCACCTTGAACCAACTTGCAAAACTTGAATTTATCTTGATCTTTGGGACTCATGGAGGATCATATATGTATAAGATGATGTAGTATGAAGTATCCCTTGAAATATTTGATCAAATGATGAAGAAACTTGCTGAGGAAGTCACACAAGATACCTAGAGGAATTAGGGCTTCCAAGGAAAACAAGCTTCAAACTCTTGATGATTTCTTGATCAAAATGATAAGTGAAGAGAATGGAGATCCATATATGATGTCTAGATCCAATGTGAACCATCTCTTGATTAATCTTCTTGCATTGAGGGTCTCAAACCCTAGATGTGAGCTTGATGAGGCATAAGTGGATGCATACACTACCTACCAAAGAAATAAAGCTATACATAGACATATTTTTGGTATTTTGGTTAGTAAATAATGAAAAACAAAGTATTTTGGATGCATACACTACCTAAGCATTCACACAAGAATACTGCAAACTCATTCTACATTCTCATTCATTCTTGTTCAAACATGTTCACACGAGTTGTTGCTCTAAGTGTGAGGTCTTACAGTTTTTATTGTGTTAATATTGCTTATCTAGAAACACTAAACACTTCATTATAATTCTAAAATAGTTGCTGAATATTTCCTCAAGTGACTTGTGAAGTCTGTAAACTTGAGAGGGCTAAGAGATTCTTACTCTCTTAGACGCTTTTGTTGTAATCTTTCTAGATTATTGGATTAAGTCCTTGTTGAAGGAGAAATCACCTTGGCCGGGTGGACTGGAGTATCTTTGAATTTCAAGCGAACCAGGATAAACTTCTGTGTTTATTGCTTTATCTTTCGTGTGTGTTTTATTTGCAAAAGTCTTTATTACATGTGAAAACAATTCAAACCCCCCTTTCTTGTTCTTCTCTACCTTCAATTGGTATCAGAGCTTCGGCTCTATTATTGATTTTTAAATCAAACACTTAACAGTGTAGAGAAGATCCGGCGTGAGAAGAAAATGATCAATTTGCAATGGAAGAGAACATCTTATGATGAGGCACTTCAAGACAAAGAATGAATTCTAGCAATGGAAGAAGAAAATGATCAATTTGCAAAGAACGACGTCTGGGATCTTGTACCAAAGCTAAAAGGTATCCACGTTATTGGAAAAAATGGGTGTACAGAAACAAAATGAAAAAGGAGAAGTGGTCAAAAACAAAGCACGACTGATAGCACAAGGTTGTAGTCAACAAGAAGAGATTGGCTACAACGAAACCTTTGCTCCAGTCGCAAGGTTAGAATCTATTCGTTTACTTGTATCATTCGTTGTTAATCATTCCATCAAATTATATCAGATGGATGTCAAGAGTGCATTTCTGAATGGTTATATCTCTGAAGAAGTATATGTTCACCAACCTCTGGGTTTTGAAAACTCAAAATGTCCAGAACACATTTTTAAACTAAAAAAATCTTTGTATGGTCTAAAACAAGCCCCTAGAGCTTGGTATGAAAGACTAAGCACATTTCTACTGGAACATGATATTATTAGAGGCAAAGTTGACTCTACTCTCTTTTGTAAAAACTTCAGAAATGACCTCATGATATGTCAGATATATGTTGAGGATATAATTTTTGGTTCAACTAACCCTTCTGTTTGTCAAGAATTCTCTGAGTTAATGCAGACAAAATTTGAAATGAGTCTGATTCAAGAACTAAAATTATTTCTTAGGATTCAAATCAACCAAGCTTCAGACGCTACATATGTATATCGAAGCAAATACATAAAATACATTCTGAAGAAATTTGAAATGTCAGAAAGCAAACCAGCAAAGACTCTCATGCATCCTACTTGCATTCTGAAAAAAGAAGAAGCAAGTCAAAAGGTTTGTCAGAAGCTCTATCGTGGTTAGGCTCTCTTCTCTATCTGACTGCTACACGACCAAATATTCTTTTCAGCGTTAGCCTCTATGCCAGATTCCAATTAGATCCAAGGGAATCTCATCTAACAACTGTTAATAGAATCTTAAGGCATCTGAAAGGATCACCTAATCTTGGCCTGATGTATGAGAAAACATCAGAGTATAGGCTCTCTGGATAATGTGATGCAAATCATGTCGGAGACATATTGGAACGAAAAAGCACCTTTAGAAACTGTCAATTTGGGGGGGGGGGGGGGGAAATCTTATATCTTGGGCTAGCAAAAGACAGTCAACCATAACACTCTCCACTACAGAAGCAGAATATATTTCAGCTTCACTATGCACTACTCAGATGCTCTGGATGAAGAATCAACTAGAATATCTTTAGATATATGAGAGTAACGTTCCTATCTTTTGTGACAATACTGATGCCATATGTTTAAGTAAGAACCCTATCTTGCATTCCAGAGCAAAACACATAGAATTAAAATATCATTTTATCAGAGACTATGTTCAGAAATGGGTAATTACATTAAAATTCATAGATACTTGTTAGGGACCAATTAGTACTACTTTTTATATAATTTTATTGGTGACTTTTACCAAATTTTTATGTAATTACACACTTTTATTCTGACTATTTTGTATAAATGCAATTAGGTTTAATTGATGTTGTTTTGAGTAGTTATTTCACATATTTGTTAGTTTTGTAGAATTTTTAGACAAGAGAGCTTCGGAATGCATAATCATAATTTGGAAGAAGTGTTGAATGCAATTTGGAGGCCTATTTTTGAAGATTAACATTTGGAAGAATCATTGGATGAAGCTTGCAAGGCAAGGAAGCTGAAGTAGCTTCAGTTCGTGCCGCGATCTCCCTTCGCGCCGCGAACCTTGCGAATCCAGCAAGCTGTTTTGGCTAAATGTGTTGTTTTTAATGCCAGCTGTGTTTGACAATTTTGTATCTGTTTTAGGGGGCTTTTCAGCTTTAGATGAAAATGAGCATTTTAGGAAAGGTCAACCCTTTTTAGAAAACAGAATGGAAAATGTTCATGCATTCATTGATAGTTTTGATATTTTGGAGGAGAAAAACAGATTTCTTACCATTGCTTTTTGCTTTCCAAAATGATGATGAGGAGCTAAACCCCATTTTGTCAAGATTGGAGGTAGTAGTTATTCCTATTTGTTTATGTATTTCATTTGACTCTTATATATGATAAAAGATTGTTGATGTATTGAATGATATTTTTGCCCTAAGTTGAACATTAGATATGAGTAGTTGTTGAAAGAGATTATTTAAGTCTTGACATAAAATATATTTTCAAGTAGTGAATAAGTTGTAGAAATAGATTTATTCACTACTCTTCTTTTGTATCAACCATTAAAGATTGCTATATTGATAGTTAGGTGGAGAAATCGTTTAAAGATTAATATAGTGATTATCACAATATCATTTAGACATAAATGATATTGAGAGGATACTTGAACATCATCAATAATCTTACATCTATATAGTTGTCATAAGGAATCATAAGTAATTTGAATAGTGAACTCCAATCTTGTCAAGCCTTTTACATTTGATTAAAACTATTTTATTGTTTTAGTAACATTTTACTCAAAAGATAACTTTTCAAACAAAACAACTTGGTTACTTTCTAAACTTATAACAATTTGGATTATAGAACGGCGGTAATAACAACCAATCTATGTGGATACGATATTAAAATATTTGTCGAAAATATACTTTTCAACAAATTGGCGCCGTTGTCGGGGATTGGTGTTCGATATTACAAGCATTGCAATAATTCATTGTTTTAAGTTTTGTACTTACTATCACTCTTGTGTTTCACTTGGTTTGTTAGTTTTGTAGATTCTAGTGCATGCGAGGAAAAGCTACCGAGGAGCAATTTCAATTCGATCCCGAAATTGAAAGAACACTTCGAAAGCTCAATAGCAAAACACGAAGAAGAAGGAAACTAGCCGAAGAGAGGAACCGGAGAGAAGAAGCATCTACTTCTGCACTTGTTCAAATCGAAGAAGTGGTTGTAGAGGCTTGTGACGGAAACATGGCGGATGACACTCCTACTGAAATGTCCGCTAATAGTCCAAGAAGGAATGCTCAATTTGCTCGTGGAGGAAGGAATACGGAGATGAAGACCAGAATCCTCCAGCTTCTCTATGCAAATCCATTCACCAGAATAGACCATGAAGATCCGTATACCCATCTCACCAAATTCTATGAGATTGCGGGTTCTACGGGAATTGATGAAACAGGTGAAGAAGCATTATTCAAGAGGATGTTCCCACACTCCTTAGTGGGAAAGGTAAAAGAGTGGTACCTTAATCAAGCACCAAGAGTGATGACGGATTGAAATTTGTTAGAAGAAAAGTTCTTAGAAAGATATATTCCTCAATCCCGATTCATGGAAGCCAAAACGGCTATTGCGGTATTCACTCAAGGAAGCAACGAGTCTCTAAATGAGGCTTGGGAAAGATTCAAGTCAATGTTGAGAAAATGCAAGGGCCATGGTTTTGATGAGCTCACTCAAATCCATATTTTTCTAAATGGGCTCCAATCAACTCACAAGACACTTTTGGATGCTACCGCGGGTGGTTCTCTTATGTCAAAGAATGCGGAAGAAGCAAAAGTCATTATTGACCGGATGACACTCAATGACCGTCAAGTCAACATGACCGTAGTCCTTCACAACGTAAACCGGGAGTTCTTGAGTTAAATACCAATGATGCCATTCTTGCTCAAAACAAGCTACTTTCTCAACAAGTGGAGTTGCTTACTCAACAAATGGCCAAGCTTCCACAGCAAATGAAGGAAATTCAAGGGTCTCAAGTTCGACATCAAGTAGCATGTTGCGAATTATGTCAAGGAGATCATCCAATCGGTTTTTATGCCCTCCACTAGAAGAAGTGAGTTATGTGAACAATCAAAATCAAGGCTATCAAAGACAACCTCCCAACAACTCATATCCAAGAAACAATCAAGGTTATCAACTGTGATACGGTGAACTGACTTTGTGTTTTTGCTTTGAAAACCAATGTTGCGGACAGCAAGAGTCGCCACCGACTTTTCTTTTATCCAATAAGGAAAGGCGGAAAAGAACAGGAAAGACCTTGATTAGATTTTGAGTTCGGGAGGTACATTATACAAAGGGAAGGTGTTAGCACCCTTTGTATCCATGGTTATCCATGAGCTCTTAATTGCTTAACTCACTTATGTTTTCCTTGTTTGAGAAAGTGTTTGAGAAATGTGGTGTGTTTAGAAAATATTTTGAAAGGAGAGTTTAACTTTGTAATGATTCTTGTACGAATGTATACAAAGTGTTTATCTCGTTTGATTTTGAAAGATGTTTAGAAAAATATAACTCGGCAATGATTCTGGTGCGAATGTATACCAAGTGGTGATTTTTTAAAAGATGTTTTGAAAAGTGTGAGGTGTGAAAAGTATTTTAAGCTGTGAGCAAGCATTTAAGAGTTATACCTAACCAAGATCTTTATAGGTATTTCCTATCCTTAGGAGGGTAAAACTGTCCTTACTATTGAGAAGTAAGTAGTCTTATCCTTTGGATGTAAAGGGACATCGTGGGGTCGTCGATTGGTCATTGAAGGCAACATTTGTAAGGATACCTTAGCATTCGAAGGGACGATCATCATTTAATCGTAGGCTACAACGAAGGGTCATCGAGGGACAAATTCATATATTCGAAGGTAACGTTCGAGGGACAAGGTCATATATTCGAAGGCAACGTTCGAGGGACTATGATTTATCTTGTAGGGACATTGACCTTTTGATCGAAGGGACTATGACTTATCTGTTTAGGGATGATGATGATTTAATCGAAAGGGTCTTTGCTAAGGGTATCCCCACAATCGCGGGACATGACTGTAATATCATAAGGCAGTAAAGACAGGTTTACCCTAGAGGTGCAAGTGTGGAAATGATTGGATTCAGATATATTATCTTGAATTAATTTATCTAAGTTCGATTATTTATCTTTCCATGCAATCCTATTAGCATACATCTAGACAGTTATATTCGCAGTATGGAAAAATTAAAGTGCGAAAAATAAGACTACGCTATTACATGGCTTCGGGATGGGGGTACATAATTTAAAAGGGGTACAAAATATCTAAATCTTAATTAACGAGTACAAAATTAAAAGGGCATACCAAATAGTAAAACCTAATTAAACTAAAAAGAAAGAGAAAAAAATCCTAATTAAATCTATTACATAGAAAGTTCATGACAAATGAAATAAATAAACTAAATTTAAGAATGAATTAAGAATATTTTTAGTCTATAATAATAGAAACTTTTTTTTTATGAATTTATGAAAAAAACTTAGACTAAATTGATAGAAATTTTAAAAGAAAAGAGAAAAAATATATAATTAGATTTTTATTATTCAAAATAGCCCATTTTAATTAATTAAGTAATATATGAAAATTTAATTAATAAACTAGATTAAATTATATCCTAGTTTAAATAACTAATATAATATATTAATTAGATAATTAATTAATGGGTTTTATTTTAATAATAGAAAAATAGTGGTGAATTAATTATAGTGGAAAGGGAGTAAACATAGTAAAAACACTGAAAAGCTAAAAAATAGGTCCTGGGGGCTCGAACCCAGGACCTCTACGTTGCCATGTTGGTCCATTCGTTATTTATTCGCCTTCATTAAAATATATATTAATTCTATATGGATTTTTCCATTTTGACACAACACCACCATGCATATTACAACTTTCTCTCTTACGGCAAGCTACTTTATTTTTTCTCATGCTGTTTCTTTCATGTGAATACAACAAACGTGTAACTTCATCTTATATCAAACCACACACATAAAATAAGATCATATGTAATCTTCATGCATTAATAAAATTAGCCACGCACAAATCAAGAAGTTTATATTATTTTACTCATGTATTAGTTCTCTTTACTGCAAGTGATAATGATAAAACAAACCTTACACATACATGTTAAAGACAACTAAGGATTTATATTATCACCCTTATATCATCATCATCATTATTATGTAATAGCAACATGTGAAATAAACATAATCATCATAGAAACAACACTCATATAATAATAATTAAATGACAAATATAATTCTTTAATCATGTAAACAGAATTTCTCCAACATGCTATGACATATCAAGAACAGACGCATACTTGAATAAAGCAATATCAACATCCACCAAACCATGAATACATCCTCAATATATATATTAAACCAATATTATTCATGCATGAATTAAGGAGTATTGCAAGGTAATCATGCTGGATGCAAATTCCATAATGAACACTTAATGGGGATTTGATTCTTCTAGCTTGCTCACTGTATGTGTGTTGTTCTTATTCAGGCTATGAGTGCTTTATGGTTGCTTCTCTTTTCCCTGCCCGTGAATCTTCTTGCTTCTGCCTTGCCTTATGTATCTTCTTCTGCTATATCTCTCCTCTTTTTTGTCTCCTCTCCCCCTTGCTGCAGCCATATGAAGTATTTATAATGGTGTGGATTAGGGTTTAACCTTGCTAAATATTTGGATCTCTTCCTATACTTTAGGGTTTAACCTTGCTAAATATTTGGATCCCTTCCTATACTTTAGAGTTTAACCTTGCTAAATATTTGGATCTCTTCCTATACTTTAGGAGAGTTAGGGTTTAACCTTGCTAAATATTTATTAAATACAAATATTATTATAAATAATGAATAATTTAAATGACTTTTAACAAATAAAAATTAATTTAAATTTTAGTTACATAATTGAATTAAAATTTAAACCTATTTCTATTTTTACTTTCATCATTTAAAAAAAATCAAAATTATTCTTACTTATATCAACCAAAATTATTTTATAATTTATGGGCTTTTAAAAAAATGTTACTCTTATAAATAAATTTTATTAAGTAAAAAACATGAATTACTAAACAAATACTATTTATAAATAATGAATAAATGGACCATGAGTCACTAAATTATAAAAAATAGCTATTATAATTTAATAAACTTTAACAAATAAAATTAATTTAAAATTTTAATTATACAATTAAAATTCAAATCTATTTTTATTTATCATTAAATTAAAACTATTTTATTTATATATATATATAATTTATTTATATCATACAGATAACCAAAATTATTATTATTTTTTTATATCTGTATCACATAATAAATAAATTAAAATGTATAATTTATATGAGAATGTATGCTAATGAATGAATGCAAATGTGAAATGAATGTCATGCATGAATCATAAAAATTAACAGGCAAATTTTGGGGTATGACAGCTGCCCCTGTTCAATATTCTTAAACCGAGAATTAGAATGGTATGTACGCCATTCGTGATCTGGAGGTGGAAGATTATTGAACACTTAGAATGCCCCAAAAATTTGCACTTGTTAATTAAAAGATAGTCTTGATGGAGATGGGCTTAAAGATGCCATCCAGAAAGTTTGATGATGAGAGCTTCTGAGTGCGTCGTACATTAGACCATATCTGAAGACATGGGTGTCACACTGGGTCGTACGCTAGACCGTATAATGAGTCATCCATTAGGTGATATTGGGATGAGTTGAACCTGATGAGATAAGGATCAGAATGGGTCATACGCTAGACCGTATCTGAGTAGCAGAGTGAGCCGTCCGTTAGGCTGTATCTGGAGAAATAAAGATCAGAATGGATCGTACGCTAGATCGTATCTGAGTAGTAGAATGATCCGTCCGTTAGGCTGCATCTGGCGATAAAAAGTAGTCGTACGCTAGACTACATTTCAGAATGTACCGTACGCTAGGTAGTATCTGATGAGAAGAGCCAGACTGGGTCGTACACTAGACCGTATCTGAGTTGCAGAATGAGCCGTCCATTAGGCTGTATCTGAGGATAAAAGATCAGAATGGATTATACGCTAGATCGTATCTGAGTAGCAGAATGAGTCGTCCATTAGGCTGTATCTGATGATAAAAGGGATAGTCATACGCTAGACTACATTTCAGAATGTACCGTACGCTAGGTAGTATTTGAGGGGATGAATATCCAAATGGGTCGTACGCTAGACCATATTGGAACAGTTGAAGGAACCATACGTTAGGCTGAATCAGAATGAGCCGTACGTTAGGCTATATCTGATAATATTTGTATATGTTGTATTTGCAATAAATGTCTGGGATGGGCTTAAAGATACCATCATTATGAGAATATCAGAATGCTTGTCAGAATGAATATTCATATGGATTATATCTGAAAGATGTATCTGAATCTTGAATGTAATCGATAAAGATATCCGTCTGAATGAATCTTTATTTTGACTGTATCAGGAGGATAATTAACTTGGAAAAAAAAAAGAGTTAGCCTCATGCCATGTCATGATGCATGAGATGTTTTATGCTCTTGAAAATAAATGCGAACATTGCATGCATGTATATGTTGTGAAATGATGCATGAATGAATTATGCGTCTGAAATTTTTTGCCATGGGAAAATAAATCCCGATATTCTGGTTGGAGATATTTGTATTGATGACCCTTTCTCAGCTGGGGATATTTGATTTCTGTCTGATGGTAGAAATATTCAACAGAACCTGACTGGGGATAAAAGAGATGACCAATCTGTCTAGTAGTGCCAATTTCTTCTGGGAATAACTGGTTTTGCTGGGGAATAGGATTTGCAACCGGATTTGTTAGAACGCATGGTTAAACCTTATCCTTGATCCTAAAGTCTTTTAGTAATTGCTATTTCTATTTTATGCATGTATTTTCGGTAAACATCAATCATATTCAAATGCATATATTAATTCGAATTAAATCAATGGACGTTTATGCAAACAAAACGGAGAAAGTAAAACAAAAGTATCTTTTTGGAAATAAAATTGTATTGATTTTGAAAGAGGGCCTAAACAAGCAATTTTGATACAAGGAGACAGAAATCCTAGTAAGAGGAAATTGTCAAGAAAACAAAGAAAAAATAGCTATGAAAAAAAGTCCTATTGATTTTAATTCTACAACTGCTATTATGTCTTCAAGCATCTCATCTCTTGCTGTCGGATAGAAGTGATTGGCTTGTTCAGTCTCTTTGACTTTGGTGAAGCTGACCGAGAACGGGACATAGTCATACACTTTAATCCCTAATTTTTGCCTGGACCGCCTTTTCAGGTTTTCAGTCCACCAGGATACCCTTTTTTGCCCAAGCCGCCTTTTCAGGTTTTCGACTTGCCGGCTGTACATTTTTATATGTTTATCCCTAATTTTTGCCCGAACCCTTTTGGTTCGCCGGGATGCCCTTACTTTTTCCTAGATATGTCGACCTAACGGGTCTCTTTTATGCGTAGTATTTTTTAACTATGTCCGCGTTCATGGGATGCGGGAAATCTTCGTCATCCATTGTAGCAAGCATCACGGCTCCACCAGAGAATACCTTCTTAACTACAAATGGCCCTTCGTATGTGGGAGTCCATTTGCCTCTAGGATCACCTTGTGGTAGAATGATACGCTTTATCACCAAGTCGCCAATTTGATACACCTGTCTCTTGACTTTTTTATTAAATGCCTGGGTCATGCGCTTCTGATATATCTGCCCATGACAAACAGCCGCAAGTCTCTTTTCATCAATCAAATTTATCTGATCGAGTCGAGTCTGAATCCATTCATCTTCATCTAAGCCTGCATCTTTCATAATTCTTAGAGAGGGAATCTGAACTTCCACTGGTAAAACGGCTTCCATTCCGTAGACTAAAGAGAAAGGAGTTGCCCCTGTCGAAGTGCATACTGAAGTGCGATAACCATGAAGAGTAAATGGTAACATCTCATGTCAGTCTTTGTATGTTACTGTCATCTTTTGTATAATCTTCTTAATATTCTTATTAGCAGCTTCTACGGCGCCATTCATCTTTGGCCGGTACGGAGAAGAGTTATGGTGTTTTATTTTGAACTGCGTGTAGAGTTTAGTAATCATCTTGTTGTTCAAATTAGTACCATTATCAGTGATAACTCTTTCAGGGATGCCATACCGACAAATAAGACTATTCTTGATGAACCGTGCCACCACATTCTTGGTGACAGAAGCAAATGAGGCTGCCTCTACCCACTTCGTAAAGTAATCAATATTAACAAGAATGAAATGATGTCCATTAGAAGCAGTAGGTTTAATCTCTCCAATCATATCAATGCCCCATATTGCAAAGGGCCAAGGGGCTGTCAACATGTTCAATGGAGCAGGAGGTACATGTACTTTGTCTGCATAGATCTGGCACTTGTGACAAGTTCTGGAGTGATGGTGGCAATCAGCTTCCATGGTAGACCAATAATACCCTGATCTCAGAATCTTTTTGGCCATCGTATGTTCACTAGAATGAGTCCCAAAAATACCGTCATGCATGTCTTCCATAATCTTTTCTGCTTCCTTTTTATCCACACAGCGAAGCAAAGTCGAATCATGATTACGTTTGTATAATACTCCATTACTCAAAAAGAATTTAGCGGAGAACTTCCTCAGAAATTTTCTGTCATTGATGGATGCCCCTTCAGGATATTCCTGAGTTTCTAAATATCTTTTTACTTCGTGGAACCAAGGTTTCTCTTCTACTTCATCAGTATTAAGTTCATAACAATATGTTGGTTCATCTAATCGTTCAATGGTGATCATGGGAGCTTCATTGTCCCATCTGACTCTGAACATAGATGACATGGTAGCCAATGCGTCTGCCAACTGATTCTCTTCTCGTGGAATATGTTCGAATGTAATCTCTTCAAAGTATGGGATTAATGTCAACACCCACTCTCGATAAGGGATGAGATTCGGATGTTTAGTGTCCCATTCTCCTTTGATCTGACTGATTACTAAGGCTGAGTCTCCGTACACACTCAAAAACTTGATTCTCAGGTCTATAGCAGCTCTGAGTCCCAAAATACATGCTTCATACTCAGCCATATTATTGGTACAATCAAAACATAGTCTAGTAGTGAAAGGCGTATGGCAACCCTTGGGAGAAATAATTACAACACAAACACCATTGCCCAATGCATTAGAAGATCCATCAAAAACCATAGTCCATCGGGATCCCAGTTCGGGTCCTTCATCCGGTCCAGGTTCTTCATAACCAGTAACAAGCATAACATCCTCATCAGGGAACTCAAAATTCATAGATTGGTAATTATCAACTGCTTGATGAGCCAAATGATCAGCTAACACGCTTCCTTTGATTGCTTTCTGGGTAGTATACTGGATATCATACTCTGTTAAAATCATCTGCCATCTTGCTATTCTTCCGGAGAGAGCAGGTTTCTCAAATATATATTTGATAGGATCCATCTTAGAAATCAATAAAGTGGTATGATTCAACATATACTGTCTTAGTCGGCGAGCAGCCCAAGCCAAAGCACAACAAGTTTTCTCAAGCAGTGAGTATCTTGTTTCACAGTCGGTAAACTTTTTGCTAAGGTAGTATATTGCATGCTCTTTTCGACCAGACTCGTCATGTTGCCCCAACACACACCCCATTGAATTTTCTAACACGGTCAAATACATGATTAGAGGTCTTCCTTCAACTGGTGGCATCAGAATTGGAGGTTCTTGGAGATACTTCTTGATTTTGTCAAAAGCTTCTTGACATTCATCATTCCATATTATCTCTTGATTTTTCCTCAGTAATTTGAAGATGGGTTTGCAAGTAGCAGTCAAATGGGAGATAAATCGGGCAATGTAATTCAAGCGTCCCAAGAAACCTCTGACTTCTTTATCTGTACGGGGAACTGGCATTTCTTGAATAGCTCTCACCTTAGCCGGGTCAACCTCAATTCTTTACCACTGACAATAAAGCCCAAGAGTTTACCGGATCTTACTCCAAAGGTGCATTTGTTCGGGTTCAATCTCAACTTGTATTTCTTCAACCTCTCAAACAGTTTATATAAATGATCGAGATGTTCTTCTTCAGTATGAGATCTGGCTATCATGTCATCCACATATACCTCTATTTCATGATGGATCATATCATGGAACAAAACCACCATAGCACGCTGGTATGTTGCCCCTGCATTCTTTAAACCGAATGGCATTACTTTGTAACAGAAAGTGCCCCATTGCGTCACAAACGTAGTTTTCTCCATGTCTTCAGGTGCCATCTTAATCTGGTTATAACCTGAGAATCCATCCATGAATGAGAATACCTTGTGTTGAGCGGTGTTATCTACCAGAACATCAATGTGCGGAAGTGGAAAGTCATCTTTGGGACTTGCTTTATTCAAATCTCTGTAATTTACACACATTCGCACCTTACCATCCTTCTTTGGCACTGGTACCACATTAGCAACCCATTGAGGATAAGAAGTAACAGCTAGAAAACCTGCATTAAATTGTTTCATAACCTCGACTTTGATTTTCTCAGACATTTCAGGACGCATGCGACGAACCTTTTGCTTAACAGGATGACAATCTTCCTTCATTGGCAAATGATGTACTACTATATCAGTATCCAGTCCTGGCATGTCTTCATAAGACCAAGCAAAAATCTCTACATAGTCATGTAACATCTGAATCAATCTTTCTTTGACACTGTTTTCCAAGCCTGCTCCTATTTTGACTTCTTTCTTGTATACTTCAGTACCCAGATTTACAATTTCAATTGATTCCTCATGCGGTTGTATAGTCTTTTCTTCTTGCAATAACAGTCTGGAAAGCTCTCCAAGCACTTCGCAATCTTCCTCACTTCCATCCTCGGTTTGGTAGATCGGATTTTTAAAGCCATAATTAACAGTAGCAGAATTATTATCAACAGGATCCAGAGTGGATATGGATCTGCAATTTGTTACGTGAGTGTGTGTAAGAAAACATAGCTTATTTGAAAGATGACAGGAAAGATAAAGAGCGCAATATTTGAATGCAAAAAGTCCATTGATTTATTGAATGTGAATATGCTTATGAAAATGACAAAACCCTTAACAAATTAGCTATTGTGCCCCGGGCATAGACACAATGCTTTAAGAAGTTCAATTGTTCATAATAAAAATTACAAATTTGAAACACTAAAATAAGCAATAACAATTACTCCTGACTAAAGGAAATCGGGATAGTGTCTTCAGCCTTCCAATTATTGAGTCTGTCACCAATTGTTGGGAAAATCCAGCTATCCAAGTCGCAATCGCTATCAGCATCTTCTACAGCATTAATCTGATCTTTGACTATCTTTTCAGAGCTAAACCCCAGGCCAAATTTATCAGACTTGTACGGTACATCGATCAGTTGACCCCAGCCAGTACGACCACCATCTTCAACCACGGCTTGAGCATCTTTCAGAGAAATCATAGCAGGAGGAGCACGAATAACCTTGGGCACACGGGAAGTTGGCTTAAGGACAGGACTGGTCGGAGGAACTACTTCAAATGACTGAGAAGGAGTCTCAAAGAATTCACCATCCATCTCGACGTATCTGAAGGTATGCACACTACTGACAATATACTCTTCTTCTCCACACACAGTGACAATCTTGCCCTCTATTGGATACCTCAGCTTTTGATGGAGAGACGAAGCTACAGCACTTGCCCCATGGATCCAAGGGCGTCCCAGCAAGCAGGAATAGGCAGGACGAATGTTCATTACGTAACAGGTAGTGTTGAAGACTTGAGGTCCTATCTTGATAGGGAGAACCACTTCACCATGGACAACACTCTTCGCACCATCGTAAGCACGCACCACAACGTCACTAGGTTTCAGTTCAATGCTTTTACAGTCAAGCTTATCGAGCACAGCTTTCGGTAGCACATTCAAAGAAGAGCCATTGTCGATCAACACATGAGACAAGGTGATCCCCTTACACTCAATGGAGATATGCAGAGCTTTATTGTGATTCTTTCCTGCTGGTGTCAGGTCAGCATCAGAAAAGCCTATGCCATTATCAACAGCCAAGTTAGCAACATAATTTTCTAACTGATCGACAGATGTCTCCTGAGGTACATGAGCGGTCTTCAAGAATTTTATCAACGCATTGGCATGAGATTCAGAAGATAACAACAAGGATAACATCGAAATTTTAGACGGAGTATGCCCCAACTGTTCTACCACATCAAAATCACTCTTACGGATGATTTTCAGCATTTCTTCCATTTCCTGCTTGGCAACATCTTCGGTAGTAACTTCGACTGGTGTCTTTGACTGAGAAGGATTGATTACTGGTCCCTTTCCTCGAGTTTCAGGGGCGGGAGGTGAGATTTCTGGAGAGAAGATCCTTCCACTTCGAGTAATTTTACTAGTCCCAACAATGTCAACGTCATTAGGATTAGCAGAATTATCATCTTGCTTTATGCCGTGGATGTAAACATCACCTCCATAATTCCACGGAATGGCTTTGCTTGAGGAATACGGTACTGGGCCAGGTGCAGTAATAATTAGGGGAGCTACCTTGGGCTCAGCAGTAATCTTCACAGGCACTCTAGTAGCGGTAATCTTCACTGGAACTTTGGACCTAGCAATCACAGATATTTCTTCAATAGGGTTTTCCACCTTAGGAATCTTTTCAAAGAGAATTGTACGATCATCCATCAGCCGTTGAATACCATTCCTCAACTTCAAGCAATCATTGGGTCGGAGTATACAGAGATCGCAATTTTCAGCACAACCTGGAAATAAACCAGCTTGCAATAAATTCTTCTTGATGATCAGGAGAGGAGATGCTAAGTCAGCTACATTAGTAATGTGAGAATTGTCATCCACAGCATTAACAGTCTTGTCATGATTAGGCATAGGAGCAGTGATGACATTAGGAGTCTCCGGAGGATCAAATTCAATTTCTCCAGCGTCGATCATATCCTGAATCTTATTCTTCAACAACCAACAATCGTTTGTATCATGCCCGGGGCTATCGGAGTGATATGCACACCTGGCATTGGGATTATAACGAGGAGAAGTAGTGTTGGGATTTGCAGGAGGATCTCTGAGGGTAATTAAATTTGCTTTTAGCATACCCTGCAGTGCTTGTGCTAAAGTCATATTGATCTTGGTAAACTGCCTTCTTGGCCTGTCTTGTCTGTGTTGGAAGTTTTGAGATGGCGGTGCTGCAATCGTAACTGCTCCAACAGTATGGTCACGATTTTTCTTGTTATGACCCCTTTGACCGTACACAGCATTTGATTCATTCTTCCCCTGATAGGACTTTTTGGTGCTTGCAGAGGTAGCCGCCTGTATCTTTCCACTTCGAATGCCGCTTTCAACACGTTCACCCGTCAATATAAGTTCAGTGAAACCCGATGAGGAACTTCCCAATAGATGGTTGTAGAATGGGCCAGTCAGTGTACCCATGAACATGTCCACTAATTCTCGATCAGTCATAGGGGGTTTGACTCTGCCAGCCAAGTCTCTCCATTTTTGAGCATATTCTTTGAAGCTTTCTTTAGAGCCCATAGTCATATTCTGCAGCTGTAGCCGAGTAGGCGCTAATTCAGAATTATACTGGTAGTGCTTGTAGAAAGCTGTCGCTAAATCAGTCCAGGTGCGGATGTTAGAGCTCTCGAGCTGATAATACCACTCTAACTGTGTGCCAGACAGACTCTCTTGGAAGAAATGGATCCATAGCTTCCTATCAGTGGTATACGGCTGGATCTTTCTCACATAAGCTCTCAGATGCATCTGAGGACAAGACGCACCATCATACTTAGTGAAAGCGGGGACCTTGAATTTGCGAGGAATGACCACATCAGAGACCAGACCTAAGCTTTCGAAATCCAGACCGGGCGCCTTCTGACCCTCCATAGCTAGCATACGTTCTTCCAGCAACTTATACTTATCATCTTTCGGAGAGTACTGTTCATTTTCATAATTTTCATAGTCGTCCTCAGGGTTGAAGGGATCAACATTCTCATCTTCCGAATCATTTTCTGTCTCATCTTCTTTATCCTTCGGAATTTCAATCTTGACTCCTGGAGCCTGTCCTTTAAGCCTTCTTCCCGGGTTAATGTAACTCACAGATTTCTTATCTTTCTTCTTCTCGAGCAATAGAGTCTTCAGTTCCTCCTGCCCCTTGGATAAGTTCAAAATCATCTCCTGGAATTGAGCATTCTGAGCCTGGAGATCCTTGACAGTTTGTTCGAGGGCCATTTTTCTGTTTGAGAGGAAGACCGTGAGAACATTGATCCTTTAGAGTACCTGTTATGCAATGCAATGTATGAAATGTTTTCAAGGGCTTTTGGAATTTAACTTTGCATAAACCACCAAAAAGGGGAACTTTTATTAATAATTTCTTTAATCAATGTTCATTACAAGAAAAAATGAAAGCTCAAGTCTCCCAGGGACGACTTCTTTTTGGGCGGAGATATGCATTGAGACTTCGTTCCTCATTAAGCTGGCTGGTGAGCTCTAATACTTTCTTCCTTTCAGCACAGAACTGAGCTTCAAAAGTATCCCTTTCCTCTCTCAACTGGATCCAAGATTTCTTCAATTCTTCAAAATTGGTAGGCATATCTGGATAAGGAATGATCTGAGGGGTACCTCCTTCAACTTTTGGTTCAACAATCAGAGGTCCGATTGCAAGATATGGCATGATAAGCTCACGAGCTCTGGCGCGTACCCATCTGAGATAAGGTTCCATAGGAATAGAGTTTTTCTGTCCTAAAGTACTTCTTTTCACCATGCCCCAAGCTCGTACAAACCTTTGACGGAGACCTTGAGAATCGTTGTCATAGTCAAACACAGTGCCTTGGATAATTATTTCATGTGGACCATCTCTTCGAGCATAACCAAACTGACGTAGGGCTAAAGCAGGATTATAAGTAATACCTCCTCTTATCCCCAGGAGTGGTACGTTAGAGAATTCTCCACAACGGTCAATGATGATAACATTTTCTTTGGGTTGGGGACACCAATAGATGTCTGAATGGGAGAGCGACATTATCCTTTGAGATCATTTCAAATTTTGCTCATTCTTCAAGACTGATTGAGGAAGGTGCAAAATAAACCACCTAGATAATAAAGGTACGCAGCACATGAGAGTCCCTTGCCTTTTCATAGTACGAGTGTGAAGGGAATGCAAAATGTCTCCAAGCAAGGTGGGCACAGGGTTATGAGTGAGAAATATCTTAACAGCATTCACGTCTATGAATTGATCCGGATTAGGAAATAACACCAAACCATAGATTAGTAATGCTATAACATCTTCGAAAGCGTGGACACTCATAGCTTTTAGGAATTCTCGGGCCTTATTTATCAGAAATTTGGCAAGTAAACCCTTAACTTCACTTCTTGTTACCCAATTAGTTTCAATGTCGGACTTTGTCATGTGTAAAGCCGCGACAACCTCTTCAGACCTCGGAATCTTTTCTAAACCACTGAAAGGTGTTTGATCAAGGATAGGTATCCCAAGCAACCTGGAAAATTCTTCTAATGTGGGTACCAACTGATAATCTGGGAAGGTGAAGCAATGATGTTTAGGATCGAAGAACTGGAATAGAACTCTCATCATATCTTCCTTGAAACCGGTGGTAACTAAATTGAGGAGATAACCATGTTTCTTGATGAACTGAGCATGATCGGGAAGTTCTGACACTAAATCCTTGAGTTGAGGAGAGGTCGCTACAAAATTGATCCGGATGGTCTTCCTGGAAGCCATAGCCCTACAAAACAGAGCAAAGTTAAATCCCTAAGTCCTCGAAATGGTTAGTACAATGCCATGATGTCATGATGTTATGATGTTATGATGTCAAGTAAGTAACAAGCATAAACAAGTCACACCACAATCATTCCTAGGTTTTAAGGCTTGCATGAGTTCCATAGGTAAGTACCCTCCCCATTGAAGTTTGGTTGGTTCGACCTGTCCTAGAATAGTAACCGGGTTCTAGAAGGATCTCAAATCATTGACCTTTCCTTAAGTCCACTTCAGTGCAACACCAAGCGGTTGACCAAAATTTCCCTAAAGTCCAATCTCAAAGAGTGTAGTATCGAGTATCAACCAACCCCAGTCGGAACCGAAGTCAGTTATCTCACTACTTTCTAATGGCTAGGATGAGTCAATTAGGGTTCTAAAGGTCTGGTTAATGCTTTGATGACACCATACAGACGCCAAAATTTTCCTCAAGTAAACATGAGGAACATCAGGACATCCAAAGTGTCACATTAACCGTAGCCATCATTTTAACCATTCCAGTATACGCCGGACAGTCACGATGATCTCTTGCTACTTACCTAAGGTACACTAGATCCGGGTGTAGGATCTTTCACTCAAGCATAGAATACCCAAACAATCCCTTAAAAGTAAATCAGACAAAGAAACAATTCAAAAACATAAGTGATCTTATCTTTAAGGTAACCTCTCTTTTTAAGATTCCCCAGCAGAGTCGCCAGTTCTGTGATACGATGAACTGACTTTGTGTTTTTGCTTTGAAAACCAATGTTGCGGACAGCAAGAGTCGCCACCGACTTTTCTTTTATCCAATAAGGAAAGGCGGAAAAGAACAGGAAAGACCTTGATTAGATTTTGAGTTCGGGAGGTACATTATACAAAGGGAAGGTGTTAGCACCCTTTGTATCCATGGTTATCCATGGGCTCTTAATTGCTTAACTCACTTATGTTTTCCTTGTTTGAGAAAGTGTTTGAGAAATGTGGTGTGTTTAGAAAATTTTTTGAAAGGAGAGTTTAACTTTGTAATGATTCTTGTACGAATGTATACAAAGTGTTTATCTCGTTTGATTTTGAATGATGTTTAGAAAAATATAACTCGGCGATGATTCTGGTGTGAATGTATACCAAGTGGTGATTTTCTAAAAGATGTTTTGAAAAGTGTGAGGTGTGAAAAGTATTTTAAGCTGTGAGCAAGCATTTAAGAGTTATACCTAACCAAGGTCTTTATAGGTATTTCCTATCCTTAGGAGGGTAAAACTGTCCTTACTATTGAGAAGTAAGTAGTCTTATCCTTTGGATGTAAAGGGACATCGTGGGGTCGTCGATTGGTCATTGAAGGCAACATTTGTAAGGATACCTTAGCATTCGAAGGGACGATCATCATTTAATCGTAAGCTACAACGAAGGGTCATCGAGGGACAAAGTCTTATATTCGAAGGTAACGTTCGAGGGACAAGGTCATATATTCGAAGGCAACGTTCGAGGGACTATGATTTATCTTGTAGGGACATTGACCTTTTGATTGAAGGGACTATGACTTATCTGTTTAGGGATGATGATGATTTAATCGAAAGGGTCTTTGCTAAGGGTATCCCCACATTCGCGGGACATGACCGTAATATCGTAAGGCAACAAAGAGAGGGTTACCCTAGAGGTGCAAGTGTGGAAATGATTGGATTCAGATATATTATCTTGAATTAATTTATCTAAGTTCGATTATTTATCTTTCCATGCAATCCTATTAGCATACATCTAGACAGTTATATTCGCAGTATGGAAAAATTTAAGTGCAAAAAATAAGACTACGCTATTACATGGCTTCGGGATGGGGTACATAATTTAAAAGGGGATACAAAATATCTAAATCTTAATTAACGAGTACAAAATTAAAAGGGCATACCAAATAATAAAACCTAATTAAACTAAAAAGAAAGAAAAAAAATTCTAATTATATCTATTACATAGAAAGTTCATGACAAATGAAATAAATAAACTAAATTTAAGAATGAATTAAGAATATTTTTAGTCTATAATAATAGAAACTTTTTTTTTTGAATTTATGGAAAAAACTTAGACTAAATTGATAGAAATTTTAAAAGAAAAGAGAAAAAATATATAATTAGATTTTTATTATTCAAAATAGCCAATTTTAATTAATTAAGTGATATATGAAAATTTAATTAATAAACTAGATTAAATTATATCCTAGTTTAAGTAACTAATATAATATATTAATTAGAAAATTAATTAATGGGTTTTATTTTAATAATAGAAAAATAGTGGTGAATTAATTAGAGTGGAAAGGGAGTAAACATAGTAAAAACACTGAAAAGCTAAAAAATAGGTCCTGGGAGCTCGAACCCAGGACCTCTACGTTGCCATGTTGATTCATTCGTTATTTATTCGCCTTCATTAAAATATATATTAATTCTATATGGATTTTTCCATTTTGACACAACACCACCATGCATGTTACAACTTTCTCTCTTACGGCAAGCTACTTTATTTTTTCTCATGCTGTTTCTTTCATGTGAATACAACAAACCTGTAACTTCATCTTATATCAAACCACACATAAAATAAGATCATATGTAATCATCATGCAATAATAAAAATAGTCATGCACAAATCAAGAAGCTTATATTATTTTACTCATGTATTAGTTCTCTTTACTGCAAGTGATAATGATAAAACAAACCTTACACATACATGTTAAAGACAACCAAGGATTTATATTATCACCATTATATCATCATCATTATTATGTAATAACAGTATGTGAAATAAACATAATCATGCTAGAAACAACACTCATATAATAATAATTAAATGACAGATATAATTCTTTAATCATGCAAACAGAATTTCTCCAACATGCTATGACATATCAAGAACAGATGCATACTTGAATAAAGCAATATCAACATCCACCAAACCATGAATACATCATCTCAATATATATATTAAACCAATATTATTCATGCATGAATTAAGGAGTATTGCAAGGTAATCATGCTGGATGCAAATTCCATAATGAACACTTACTGGGGATTTGATTATTCTAGCTTGCTCATTGTATGTGTGTTGTTCTTATTCAGGCTATGAGTGCTTTATGGTTGCTTCTCTTTTCCCTGCCCGTGAATCCTCTTGCTTCTGCCTTGCCTTGTGTATCTTCTTCTGCTGTATCTCTCCTCTTTTTCGTCTCCTCTCCCCCTCGCTGCAGCCATATGAAGTATTTATAATGGTGTGGATTAGGGTTTAACCTTGCTAAATATTTGGATCTCTTCCTATACTTTAGGGTTTAACCTTGCTAAATATTTGGATCCCTTCCTATACTTTAGGGTTTAACCTTGCTAAATATTTGGATCTCTTCCTATACTTTAGGAGAGTTAGGGTTTAACCTTGCTAAATATTTATTAAATACAAATATTATTATAAATAATGAATAATTTAAATGACTTTTAACAAATAAAAATTAATTTAAATTTTAGTTACATAATTGAATTAAAATTTAAACCTATTTCTATTTTTACTTTCATCACTTAAAAAAAAATCAAAATTATTCTTACTTATATCAACCAAAATTATTTTATAATTTATGGGCTTTTAAAAAAATGTTACTCTTATAAATAAATTTTATTAAGTAAAAAACGTGAATTACTAAACAAATACTATTTATAAATAATGAATAAATGGACCATGAGTTACTAAATTATAAAAAAATAGTTATTATAATTTAATGAGCTTTAAAAAATAAAATTAATTTAAAATTTTAATTATACAATTAAAATTCAAATCTATTTTTATTTATCATTAAATTAAAACTATTTTATTTATATATATAAAATTTATTTATATCATACAGATAACCAAAATTATTATTATTTTTTTATATCTGTATCACATAATAAATAAATTAAAATTTATAATTTATATGAGAATGTATGCTAATGAATGAATGCAAATGTGAAATAAATGCCATGCATGAATCATAAAAATTAACAAGCAAATTTTGGGGTATGACATCAACCATCAAGGTTCAATAACCAAAATTTTCAGCAACAAAGTCCTTATCAACACCCAAACTCTCAAGGACAACAATCGCAAGGAGGAAATTCAAAGCTAGAGGACACTCTTCAACAATTCATGCAAGCTTCCATGGCAAATCAGAAGAGTAACAAGGCAACAATTAAGAATCTAGAAAATCAAGTAGGCCAACTTGTGAAGCAATTGCCGGAACAAACCGCGGGATCTTCATTTTCCGCTAACACTCAAACCAATCCAAAGGAGCATTGTAAAGCAATTGTCACGAGAAGCGGTAAAGAGTTGACAAGTGGAAAAAGTGAGGAAATTACAGTAGAGAATGATATGGATGTTGTGATGGAAAACGAGGATGTGGTTTGTGGAAAGGAGAAAGTGGCAGGAACTCTTCAGTTCGCGCCGCGATCTCCCTTCGTGCCGTGAAAAGAGCAGGAACAGCAACTGCCAACAGAGCAACAGATTGAAGTGGAAGTGAAAAAAGATATCGAACCAAGAAAGAAGAAGAAAGGAGAGAAAGGTGTGAGTGTAATTCCAACTCAACATCTACCTTATCCACATGCACCATCGAAGAAGGACAATGCTAGACATTATGCACGATTCATGGACATATTCAAACAGCTTCAAATCAATATTCCATTTGCCGACGCATTAGAGCAAATGCCACGGTATGCAAAGTTCATGAAGGATATTCTTACAAAAAAAAGGAGACATGTGGAAGACGAAACCATCTTGCTTGATGCACGTTGTAGTGCCATCATCCAAAAAACTCTTCCAAGGAAGGAATCCGATCTGGGCCGAGTCGTTTTACTAGTAACCATTGGAGGCACCTACATTGGTAATGGTTTGATTGACTTGGTATCTAGCATCAATTTAATCCCCCTATCCATTGTTAAAAGATTAGGAAATGTTGAGATTAAATCTACAAGGATGACTTTACAACTAGCCGATAAATCTACCACTTCACCATATGGAGTTGCTCAAGATATGCTAGTGAAGGTTGACAAATTCTTGTTTCCGGTAGATTTCTTGATAGTGGAGATGGATGAGGATCGTGATGTTCCTCTCATTCTTGGAAGACCATTCATGAAAACAGCCCGGATGATGATTGACATTGATGATGGATTGATGAAAGTGAGAGTGCAAGATGAGGAGGTGGCCTTCAATCTTTTTGAAGCCATGAAGCATCCAAATGACAAGCATGATTCTTTCCGAATCGATGCAACCGAAGAGGAAATAGTGGAGGTCGCAAACCAAGTTCATATTTCTAATCCTCTAGAAAGATCTCTCATCGGAGCCTACAATGTGTTGACCGAAAATGAAGAAAAAGAGATTGAAGCAATGTTGCATGAATTAGAGTCTTGTGGGGAGCTTGCTTATCATGAAGAAACAAATGAAGACTTGGATGCGACAAAGAAAATGGAAGAACCAAAAATAGAGTTGAAAATGCTACCTTCACACTTGAAATACGTGTTCCTTGGTGACGAGTGTACTAAACCGGTGATCATTAGCAACACCTTGTCCACAAAAGAGGAATACAAATTGATACAAGTGCTGAAAAAGAATGAGGGTGCAATAGGGTGGGTGTTATCCGACTTGAAGGGTATTAGTCCGACCTATTGTATGCATAAGATCATGATGGAAGAGAATTTCAAACCCATTGCTCAACCTCAAAGGCGTCTAAATCCATCAATGAAAGAAGTAGTTCGGAAAGAAGTTGTCAAACTCTTGGAAGTCGGAATGATTTATCCTATCTCCGATAGTGAATGGATGAGTCTGGTGCAAGTAGTTCCAAAAAAAGGTGGCATGACGGTTATCAAAAATGATAAAAATGAGTTGATTCCAACAAGAACGGTAACCGGGTGGAGGATGTGTATTGACTATAGAAGGCTAAACCAAGCTACAAGGAAAGATCACTTCCCATTACCTTTCATGGACCAAATGTTGGAAAGGTTAGCCGGCAAAAATTTCTATTGTTTCTTGGATGGTTATTCGGGGTACAACCAAATTTCGGTCAATCCGGCGGATCATGAGAAGACGGATTTTACATGTCCTTTTGGCCTCTTTGCTTACCGAAGAATGCCTTTTGGGTTATGTAATGCACCGACAACATTTCACAGTGTATGCAAGCGATATTCTCGGATTTAATAGAAGAATGCATTGAGGTGTTCATGGATGATTTCTCCGTTTATGGATCGTCTTTTGATTTGTGCTTAAAACATCTTGATGTGGTTTTGGGAAGATGTGTGGAGATCAACTTAGTGTTCAATTGGGAAAAATGCAACTTTATGGTCACCGAAGGTGTTGTACTCGGTCACAAGATCTCCTCCGAAGGATTAGAAGTTGACAAAGCTAAGGTGGAAGTCATTGAGAAATTACCACCTCCAACAAATATAAAAGGAATAAGGAGCTTTCTCAGACATGCCGGTTTCTAACGGAGATTCATTAAAGATTTTTCAAAGATAGCAAAGCCATTGAGTAATTTGCTTAATAAAGGTACGCACTTTCTTTTCGATGAGTCGTGTCTAAAAGCTTTCCTTGATTTGAAAGAAAAGTTAGTCACCGCACCCATAATCGTTGCACCAAATTGGACACTTGATTTGCTATATTGATAGTTAGGTGGAGAAATCGTCTAAAGATTAATATAGTGATTATCACAATATCATTTAGACATAAATGATATTGAGAGGATACTTGAACATCATCAATAATCTTACATCTATAGAGTTGTCATAAGGAATCATAAGTAATTTGAATAGTGAACTCTAATCTTGCCAAGCATTTTACATTTGATTAAAACTATTTTATTGTTTTAGTAACATTTTACTCAAAAGATAACTTTTCAAACAAAACAACTTGGTTACTTTCTAAACTTATAACCATTTGGATTATAGAATGGCGGTAATAACAACCAATCTCTGTGGATACGATATTAAAATATTTGCCGAAAATATACTTTTCAACAATACTGACCACGAATGGGCTGATATCTTCATAAAACCCCTTGCTGAAGATAGATTTTCATTCATTCTGAAACATTTAAACATGGAAAATTGCCCAGAATGAATCAGATATGTGCTTCTCTGAAATGGCAAAATAGGCTCTATCTTAAAATTTCTGGCATCTGGATCTGACTCAGATACGTCTACCGTCTACCAGTTAGAAGTAATCTGAATCAGAAATCCTCAGGACCCAATCTCTTGGTATTCCTGAAGATCAGATAAATCAACACATGGCCTCTCTTGTGCCTAACCTTAGATCTTCTAGACAAATGTCTAGCACAGAACTCAAGAGACAAACTATTGAGATCTCCTCGAGTAGTGCAGTTTCAGATGTCCCGACTTGAAATGGCTAAGGAAGCTATCATCCTTTGTAGTTGATCCTATGGATTTCTGAGGACGTCATGGGAATCTCTTGTTTGTATTGTCTGCTGATGTGGTTGAAGGATTGATGAGTGTCTTGGTACAATTCTATGATCCTTTTTACAGGTGCTTCCCTTTTCCTGATTACCAGCTCATGCCTATGTTATAAGAGTATGCCCATCTCTTGGGTATGCCCGTATCTAACAAGGTGTCTTTCCGTGGATTGGAGGATATTCCTAAATCTCACGTCATAGTTGATGTTATTCATTTGAAGAAATCTGAGGTAAATGCTAATTTGATGAAGAAAGGAGGGATCCTAGGTTTTACTTCTGAATTTCTGATTGGGAGAGCTACTACTTTTGCTCAAGTTGGTAGTATGGACACTTTTGAAGCCATCTTTGTCTTGCTAATCTATGGTTTAGCATTGTTCCCTAACATTGACAACTTTGTTTATGTTAACGCCATTAGAATCTTCTTGATTGGGAATCCTATTCCGACTTTGTTGGGTGACACGTATTTATCTCTACATCTAAGGAATTCTAAGGGTGGGGGAACCATTGTATGTTGCATTCCTCTTCTGTACAAGTGGTTTATTTCACACTTGCCTCAGACACCAGTCTTCTTGGAGAACAAGTAATGTCTACGATGGTCTCAGAGACTTACGTCTCTCACTGATGATGATATTACTTGGAATGATTCTTCATTTGATGGCTTGGAGATTATTGATAGTTGTAGTGAATTCTCTAATGTACCTCTTATTGGTACACAAGGAGGAATCAACTACAATCTTGCTTTGGCTCGTCGTCAGCTTGGGTTCCCCTTGAAAGATAAACCTAATAACGTTCAGTTAGAAGGTCTGTTCTATCAAGAGGGTAAAGATCCCAAAATTTGAAGAGTAGAATGGTGCATGCCTGGCATAATGTTCATAGAAAGGGAAGAGACGAGCTTTGTCCATGCAATTGTGTAGCTTTGGAAGGTTATACTAGTTGGGTGAAAAAGAGAGCTTTAGAGCTTAAGATGTTGTACGCCCAACAACAACACCTTGTATTTGGGCCTTATCTGTTAGGCTCAAAGCCTCTATTTCCAGGTTGCACACCCACTGGTTTATGCACCCCTACAGATTTAATTGCTAATCTTTTATTTCTTGTTTTTTAACATTCTTTTGTCATTTTTGCTATGCTTTTAATTCATGACCATGCACATTTTAGTTCATGTAATTTTATAGTAAATTCATGTATCATGGTTAATTAGAATATTTTCTCTTTTAGAATTTAATTGAATTTAATTGTAGGAGTTTCTTTAATTCTTCATTAAAATCCATTTAAGGTTAGGTTTCGACATACTTAATTTCAATATCATGTTAATTCAAAAAACAATACACATGAAAAATGGTTAGTTTAATTAGGATAGATTTCTATTTTAGATTTTAATTGAATTTAGTTTAGAGTTTACCTCTTCAATTTTTCAATTAGAACTCATTAGAAATTAAATCATTTACTCTTGATTGCATGCATGAATTATGGTTGTTGCCATTATGGATGATTCTTATGTGCTCATTGGTTTAATTTTGTATGGTGTATGATTATCCTCCATTTGAACAAAATGTACCCCACTTCCATGAACCTGTAGTAATTTTATTGCTTTCTATATTCGTCCATTAACTAAGAAATAATCAAAAGCGATTTAAAAATAATATTTTTTTAAAAGAACAAAAATAAACTTGTTCCAACGTCAAGTTGTTTTTACAAATCAAACTTATTGTATGCAACACGAGTACTTGAAACAACGTCAAATACCTCTTTCATTTAATTCACGCATTTTATTCTATTCAACTCCAAACACTTGATCCAACATCAAGTCATTTTCAAAATATTTTTACAATAAATCGGATGAAAAAGAGATGGGGTGTACGTACTTGTACACACCATTTCTCAAGTACTTGGATTGTCGGTCGTGTTTAGCTTGTGGCCCAATACTTGTCTTCCATTCAAAAACACTTAACAATAAACGAGTTTAATTTGATCCTCATATGGCAAAAAAGAGAGGTCAGAATGCAATTGTCATTTCAACTCCTGAGTATTCTGACTGTCGGTCATACTTAGTCTGTGGTTAGATGCTTGTCTCCCTCTAAGTACCAACGATTAAACTCTGGTCACAAACTTCATAAGCAAAAACTTTTAGGATGAAAAAGAGAGGTCGGGATGCACTTGTCCTTTCAGCTCTCAAGTACTCGGATTAACGGATGTACTTAGTTTGTGGTCTGATACTTGTCTCCCACTCTAAAATCAATCACAATCAATCAAATTCAATTTTCCACCTTAGGGCATTCAAACTCTTTCACAAAGGACATGTTATTTCCGATCTACCGCAAACAAATAACGCTTAAGCCTCCCATGCGCGAGCATACAAACAACATTTAACTGATAGAACGCGAACGTTAACATCGTCCACTAAAAACAACCAACAAATCTGTATTTTCTACCATGAACTACGGAGCTCTGATTTTCTCATTGCACTATGAAAATACGTGGGCACGAGGATCCGAATCCTTAACGATCACACTAATTAATAAACTTATTTTCCCCTTTAATCAATCGCAAGTAACATTTAGATAATAACACTCATTTGCGCAAAGAACGATCGAAACGGTTCCCATTGAGTACAACGAATGTTTGGGATGCTAATACATTCCCCTTGCATAATCGACTTCCAAACCTAAATTTGGTTGCGACGATCATCTATGATTCTTTTAGGGGTTTTCTCGATATTTTCTCTTTCCTCTTGAATAAATAAAGTTCGATGGTGACTCTGCTTTTTTCGCGTTGCGATAGTTGGTTTTTAAATTTTTTTAAAATATCAAACACTTTTCAAGATATAATCGCAGCCCTTCAATAGTTGTTATTTATAACTCAATAGTACACAAATGGATGTTAAAACAACTTTTTTAAATGGTGACTTAGAAGAAGAAATCTATATGGAACAACCGGAAGCGTTTGTGATCCATGGACAAGAAAACAAGGTTTGTAAGTTAGATAAGTCTTTGTATGGACTAAAACAAGCTCCTAAGAAATGACATGAAAATTTTGATACCTTAATGATCTCGAATGGGTACAAAGTGAATGAAAGTGACAAATGTGTTTATTACAAGTCTGAGAATTGCATATGCATTGTCATATGTCTCTATGTAGACGATCTACTCATATTTGGATCAAACATTCAGACCATTAATGATGTGAAATCATTGTTGTGCAACAACTTTGATATGAAAGACCTCGGAGAATCAAGTGTTATCATTGGTATCAAGATCATGAGATCCGGAAAAGGAATTTCTTTGGATCAAATTATTTTTGTCTCATTCTCTTCATCTCAAATTATTATTTTTTGTTCTGTTTTTCGAGTGGCTTTTCGCACCATCTACGACTGGATTATTTCCAGATACTCCGAGTAGTTTAAACACCATCTGAAAGTGTATTTCTTTGAACGATTCATTACAGTGCAAATGATAATCGTAATTTTAAACGGGTTGTTTTATCCTTAAGACATCATCAAAACCATATTGTATTGCATAATTATTGACAATATGACAACATCTTAAAGAAAGCGACCTAGTACGCGACTCATCCCGATAATTTTTTTTTTAGAAATTTTTCAAAAACAAAAATAACAGGAGCATGATTTACAAAAACTCCAAAACCTTTTTAAATAGCACCCAAACAACATTAGATAAATCAAAGGGTGAATTTTGAAATGCATCGTGAAAAGATCGAAACTCACCTCAACACAACATGTAATGCAGAAGTTTAGCTTCAATGTTAAAACATTTCTACACTTGGTTCGGTTTGGCTGAATATTGCACGTACCAAAGTGATGGCACATTTCTATTTGTTTAGTTAGCTACTTAAATATGTTTTGGTGACTATTTAATGATGGCATCTTTTAGTAACAGATATTATTCACTTGAATTTTGCATATGTTGCAACTGACTGGTTGATCATGTTTGATTGGGTTATGAAAATTTTGTTATAAAATTTCTTTAAAAATATGTTGATTCAAAAAAGAATATGATATAATAAGGTTCTTTAATTTTTTATTATTATTACTCCGCTTTAGTTGGTCTAAATTTGTCTATTGAACTCACTATGTTAGTTTCTTTATCATGAAACATGTTTCGATTGAA
Source organism: Lathyrus oleraceus (assembly GCF_024323335.1). Lineage (NCBI taxonomy): Eukaryota > Viridiplantae > Streptophyta > Magnoliopsida > Fabales > Fabaceae > Lathyrus > Lathyrus oleraceus. The sequence continues at coordinate 433,458,368 of NC_066580.1, read as the reverse complement.
AAATTGCATAAGAATTTTCTTACATGGTTGGGATAGGAGCTTCCAAAAGATATTTTCTCTAAGAGTGCTTTATAAAATAGTAGATGCAACACAATATTTTTTCTTCAAAAGGCAAAGAAATTTTACTAACCTAAAGAACAAGAAGTGACAACAAAACAAGTATAGGGTAATACATAGCCCACAACATTTCCCCTACAATACCCACTTCATGTGCAACGAAAAAATTCCCCTACATCAATGATACAAAATTCGTTTGATGAGATATTTATTTATATAACTTAGAATTGTCAAACATCCTTCAGCATACTTAGAATTTTCGAGTAACCTTCTTTGATTGCCAACATCCGGCATACTTATAAATTTTATCAACTAACCTTTTTGATTGCTTACATCCTTCATCATACTTAACACTACTTCACAGTCCCCAATTTGCCAAAGCAATATGTTAATAACTCATCACCAACCTCCAATATAATATGATAGAGTATCAAAGAATTAGCATAGGAAACCATGTTATTGACCCACAACAATGTTATTGATCTTCTAAAATAAAAGTTCGTAACTCAATTGGGAGGGGGCCGCGCGAACGCAGGCCCCCACAGCAACAAATTATGATGTAGGCTCCACCACTTGGGTAGACCTTAGACTAGCACCCCTCCTAAGTGCAATGGAGGTCACTTGCCTAGGCCATGGGCCTTCTTGATCACCCATTGACCCCTTCCAGGTAAGTATGATGCAAAGTATCACACACTTCTCTTTTATACTTGATGTTCCATACTATTCACTCAAACAATTCGGATGTGGGACTCATATAACATAATTCTAAACCATTCCTAAGAGAAAAAGGAAAAAATATCATATAAGTGTCATTATCAGTATTCTATTTTGTGAAAGATAATAATCATATAAATCTATACTAAGATTATTTGTTCCCTAAATTTAGTGTCGGAGTGGATCAACATGTTATACACCAACTCCTATTACAAACTATGTATAAATATTGTAGTTGTGGAATCTCATAAGTGAATGTATGCAATATTTTGTTCCATGATCTCCTCTATCATGTTTTATAGAACAAATCTTACCTTTTATATCAATCTTTATTTTGTTTCAGGAACTGATACCAAATCTTACCTTTTATAACAATCTTTATTTTGTTTCAGGAACTGATACCAAATCTTACCTTTCATATCAAATTTATTTGGTTTCAAGTTATAAATCTTTTAACCTGGAAAAAGTAGCGGAAGAGTTTAAAGTATGGTTTGTCGGAGTTGAAGACTGTCATTGTGGCTGGATGAGAACTTTGGTATTGGTTTGATGACTGGGCTTTTTTACTTTGCAATGTTTGTGGCTGGATGAGAACTTTGGTACTGGTTTGATAACTGGGCTTTTTTACTTTGCAATGTTTGTGGCTGGATGAGAACTTTGGTATTAGTTTAATGACTGGGCTTTTTTACTTTGCAATGTTTGTAGCTGGATGAGAACTTTGGTATTAGTTTAATGACTGGGCTTTTTTACTATTGCAATGTTAACAAGTTATATCTTAAAATAATAAAAATATCAGAGTTTGGGAAACCTAATAAGAGACTGAAGTTTAAAGAACTGCTAAGAATAAGTATAACCTAAAAATGTAGGACTTTATTAAATATTGAACTAAAATTGTAGGACTTTACCCAGAAGGGAGTCCTTCCAAAAATTCTCAAAGGCTTGAGTTGAACCCAAGCCTAAGAGGGGGTTTGGAAATAGTTTTCAACCAGCAATAGACGCGCCTCGGTTAGTACCTCACTAGCTGCGTCATTGCCCCAAGCGCAAAGATAGTTATAACATTGAACAAACTTCCTTTCATATATAACTTCAAAGTCATCTAATATCTCTCATTAGCAGTGTGGGACTAGGAAATTTTACTGTGAAGTCCTCAACCATCATTCTTGTCCATAAACAAATCTAACAACTAAGACAATCAAATATTAAACCGCAAAGAATAAAGTTGAGAGAAAGAAATCTAACTTGTTCAAATACCAAGACAAGAAAATATTATACAGCAAAAAATAACATTACAGTAATAAAATGGCCCAGTCACCAAACCAGTACCAAAGTTGTTGAAATTTACTTTCTTCTAATCCAGCCACAAAATGACAAATGTGTTCATTTTGGGTATTAGATGGTGTGAGTTTGGTTATGTTTGTAATTTGTCATTCAATACAGATCAAAATCTATAGCAGATAAAAGAATCTGTTCAAGACAGAGATGCTTTACCTTAGTGTACTGGCGCAAGTCAAGTCAACAAGTTATGCACGCACTATAAATAGTTAGGCATTTATTCGAAAATACTAAACACCAAACACCAATGAAAGATAAAACAAAGAGTACTAGTCAGGCATTTATTCGAAAATACTAAACACCAAACACCAATGAAAGATGAAACAAAGATTACTAGTTAGGCATTTATTAGAAAATACTAAACACCAAACACCAATGAAAGAAGAAACAAAGAGTACTCTCGATCTATCACGCACCTGGAACGTATATTTAGTCTCTCTATCTATCACGCATAGTGTGATCTATCTGGATCGCAATTTCCCACTGGCTTTCAATTGATAAATAGTACATAAAGTAATTGTGTTGAAGTAGAGAAATCAGAAACAAATTACAAATGGATTAATAACGAGGGAGCAGATGAGTTATCAATTTTTGGCTTTTGAAGATGAACCACTTAACCACATATTTGTGTATCAAACAACTAATTAATCCCTCCCTAATCAAAATTCCAGTTAGTGATTAATAGATCAAAAAAATTCAATAAACTAAACACATACACAAACTTGATTGGCCTATGGGTTCATCGCAATGATGAGTTTGATCATGTTTTCCAATCTGTGACGTCAATGTTTTTTGTAATACTGCAAATCATTATCATTCAGCTGTCACTAGAATAAAACAGAATTAAACTATCATTCAGATTTAGTCGAATAAAACAGAAATATTTTATAAATAACAAGAACTACCAAAAAACAAAGAATCCAAATATAAACTTGAACTAAATTTGCAGAGCCCACAATTAAGAGGACTCTTCAAAAAACTAGCGTATGCTGCTAATTGTGACGCTAACACGGTATTCTTTAGTAAAAGGCGAAAGAATAGTTCGCTATGTCATCATCACACAGCTCCGTAATTGACACAATTAGAGATCCTTTCATTTTATTTGTGAGCAGTATAGTTTCTTTTATGAAGCAGACAATGTGTGACTTGAGTCTGATACCCACTCACTTGGCCCCTATCTCTTTAAATACTAATAAAGTATATCCCAATCTAGCACAATTGAATTTCAACACAAAAACAGCACATGAATAATAACTCACCTTTGAAAATAAGAGCTATATATGAGCCAATGATATGCTCCATCCTTTGTTTTAAGTAAGTCTTTACAAACCTCACCATTTCATGATCAAAACCTACCATGGCTATAGCTACAAAAGAATCCTGTAGAAGACAAAAGAGGATTTACCTTAGTGTTATGCATGCACTGTAAACAGTTAGTTAGGCTTAGCATATTTCCTTCAAAAACACCAATGAAAAATTATAGGACTCTTCATTGCACAGCAAGGTGATCAATTTAACTTTATCAAACCCCCACCAAATTGTTCAAGCATATCAAGTATACAAACTAAGCTACTGCCAAACATCATATTTCACTTAGAGTATTAAAAGAGACAGCTTCTCTGAAAGGAGACAACTAACAGAATTTAAAAACAAGTTGAGCATTAGCAATGTGGGACTGGGAGACTTTGCTGCAAAGTCTCCAATCATCATTCTTTTCCTTAAACAAGCAAAATACTATATACAACAAAGAATAAAGTTAAGAGAAAGAGATTTAACTTGTTCAAAAACTTGCTACACTGGGTTTGTTCATATTTTCACCATTACTTAATGATACAACACCATCCATCTCCTTTGAAAATGAGTTCCTATGAGTATTAGATGGGTGTGAGACTGTGTTGGCCTTCTAGGTTCATTTGCTTATTGGTTTCATTGCAAGTTTTCATTCCTTCAAAAACACCAATGAAAAATTATACTCTTCATTGCACAGCACGGTGATCAATTTAACTTTATCAAACCCCCACCAAATTGTTCAAGCATATCAAGTATACAAACTGAGCTATACCGCCGAACATTATATTTCACTTGAGTATCAAAAGAAACAGTTTCTCTGGAAAGGAGACAACTAATAGAATTTAAAAATAGTCTCTTATACTATCCCATTTGTGAAAAATCACATATGCTTGGTGATATGATTATGATATTCAAAGCACGGCATAGAATATCATGCTAGAAGCCACAACTTTCAACAACCTTCAAAATAATATCTGCCAACAAAAGTACCATAACAACGATGAAATAGATGTAAATCTTCTTCACAAGTATACCTTATGAGTGCGTCTCACAACCCACTTCACGGCCAACCGCAGCGTCATTGAAACCATGAATGATGTATAACGCTGTCAATACCTGGATCGTAAATTCAAGGAATGCTCAAGTCCAACACATTGAAAGGAGGAGCTAATGTTACCTCACACGGTGTGAATCAGGCTTGTACAGTGACCTCCACACAACCTATCAAATCTGCTTCCTATTGTTCTGTAGTCCGAAAATTCGATTTACGGATTTTTTTATAATGGTGCCACTGACCACATATGCTCTACTTTAGACATGTTATCGACATATAATATAGGATAAATTCAATACCGGTTAAGGTAATATGGCCATAGCAGAATTTTCTAATGAAGTGTGTACGTCTCACTGACTCTATTATCTTAATTGATGTTTTATGCCTGCCATTGTTTAGTTTCAACTAGGTTTCGGTATCAAAATTAGCAAGATATTCTTCTTGATATTGTATATTCTCTGATAAGGATTGCTTGATACAAGATGTGTCATACAAGACAATTGGTTTTGGTAAAATGGACTTTGGACTCTACATGTTTGAGATAGCATAATCCTTGAAACAACATGTTATAAGAAATTTCTCTTGAAATTTTATTAGTTCTTCATAATCTTCCCATTTTCATCACCATCCATAGGCGATGTCTTATACGGAAAGATTTTTTAGTGGGGTACATCTGAACGAGATCTAAATACTTTTAGATATGTTAGTTCTTAAGAGTACATTGACCACATCCATTTGGTTCATTCTCGTTGGCCTAATACTAGGTAGAGGAGCTATGGATTTGAAATTTAATGCAACATCAGTCATCTCTTTTGCAAATGGGTTCATCGCAATGATTCAATATGTGACTAAATATAACACCATTAGCAATCTCTTTTGCAAATGGGTTCATTGCAATGATTCAATATGTGACTAAATATAACACCATTTGCAGATGAGTTCTCATTAGAGTGTAAATTAATGTATAAGGACAACTATGAGGTTAATGCTTCTTCATAATACTACAAAGCTTATAATTTTATAGAATAAAACACAATAAAACCTAAATGAACTAAATAACAGTAAGAAATACCAAAAAACAAAACATAAAGTTGAACTAATATTGCAGAGACCTCAGTTAAGAGGACTCTTCCAAAAACTAGCGTATGCCGCTTATTATGACGCTGACACGGTATTCTTTAGTAAAAGGCGAAAGAATAGTTCGCTATGTCATCATCACACGGCTCCGTAACTGACACAAGTAGAGGTCCTTTCATTTTATATCTGAGCTGCTTAATTTCTTTTACGCATAAACAATGTGGAACTTTAGTCAGACCTCTACCTTTTATATCCTCTACAATGAATAAACATCTAAAGCGTATCCTTGAAAGTCTTTGGAACAAAGACGGCGCTGATAGAATCGTGAAGGACAGGTCTAGGATAAGCCGACAACTATATAAATCCTCACCCGAAGCTAAACTAACACCTTTATATGATCCAGTGTCGTACAATATTCGTTCAAACATTGACATGAAAATAACATGGACGGGTTAGTTTCATCTTGCCCCAAAACATATATTGTTCAGATGACAACAATCAGCACAAAGACAATGGCTTCACTAAATAAAAAGTAACAGATTTTGTGGGAAGGAGACCAGTCAATAAAGATGATTTTGTATTCATTTATCGGAATTGAAAGTGCAGATATCATCAGTATATCAAACTGCTTGTAAACAATATACACTTAAAGCATCATTGATTAGATATGCACCATCAGTAGAGCTACAACCTAACAGTTTGCATAAAAATTATATCCATCCAAGGCAGAAGTGAGTTATAAGGTGAAAAGTGTTGTTTAAAAGCATGCAACTTTGAATGAAAATCTCAATATGACAAGTTAAAATTGGTTAAAGAAATGAATTTGCTACTGCTAACTAGCACTGAATAAGAAACATATTTACAAAATCTTTCCAACCATGAAAAGCTCAAAGTGGGTCCAGAGCTGCTTTGTTTGGTAACAAAATCTGGAAGGATTACAAGACTTCTCAGAACCATTTTTTTATATAAATAGATTCCAAAGCCAGAGTTACTTGAAAAAAACAAAAAAACATGATCTGTTCTATAGGCTCTTACTGTTGTGTTCTTGGATTCTAAGGAGACAAAAACATAACTGTAGTGGATGAATCATGACCGCATGATCAGAGCGTGATTAATGGCCAGGATGATCTCCGTATTGTGGGCATCATCTTCAGCCGTAGATGATCTTTCCCGATAACCAGACTCAAAACAACATCTTTCTGCAATAAACAAACCAGAGAATATCAAGTACACGTTTTTATAGCAAAACAAAACCAAAAAAAAAGGAAAGGAGTGGCAGTTTATTGCTTACCTGGCTTGCTTCCTTCTTCAAACCTTAACAAAACCCATAAAGTACAAATTTTTATAAGATATTCTTTCAAAACCCATAAATAAGATATTCTTTCAAATTTCAAATGAAAAAAAGGGCATCCTTGTCTCCTGAAAATTCCTCAACTTTCCTTCCCAAGTCACTTAAGACTTCATAAATTTCTCCTGAATTCAAACAACACTTATCATCAGCAACAAACTTGTGGATGGTTTGATCAATTTCAATGAAACTCCAAGCAGAAACAATCACCACTCCCCTGTCTTTCATCATTTTTCTTACCTCAGAAACACCTTCCCACTTACCCATATTGGCATACATGTTTGCGAGAAGGACGTACCTACCACTATGTTGAGGCTCAAACTCTATCAAATACTTGCCAACTGTCTGTCCCAATTCAAAATAACCATGCATCAAACATCCATTAAGCAAAGACCCCCATATAGCTCCATCAGGTTCAATATGCATATTTCTAATGAAACTTAAGGCCTTTATTACTTGTCCACTTCGAGCCAAAACATCAACCACACATCCATAGTGTTCAATGGATGGTGTTATGCCATATTTTTCAGTCATAATTCCGAATGACCGCAACGCTACACCCAACATATTTTTATGATTGCAAGCTGTGAGAACTCCAATGAAAGTAACTTCATTAGGTTTTGGTCCAACCTTCTCCATATTTTCAAACAGTTTCAGAGCCATCAGATTATTCCCATTAATAGCTAAACCCAAAATCATAGCACTCCAAGTAGCAACATCTTTAACAGGCATTTTGTCAAACACTTGCTCTGCACTCTTTACCCATCCACATTTCGTGTAAAAATCAATCAAAGCAGTTCCAAGTTCAAGTTCATACTCCAAACCATTTTCCTCAACATAAGAATGAATCCACTTCCCTTCTTCAAAAGCACCCACCATGGTACACGCATTAAGAACACTCACAAAAAGTGATCCATTGGGTCTCACACGTGCATAACCCTTGTTCTTCTTCAATTCACGAAAAAGTTCAATTCCCTCACTGAAAAAACCGTTCTTAACATACCCAGAAACCATAGCACTATACGACGCGTCGTTTCTCTGTGGCATTTCGTCAAACAATTCCCTCGCATCATTAACCAACCCGCAACTGCAATAGCCACTCACGAGACTCGTCCAACAAACCACATTTCTGTTAGAACTTTCATCGAACACGTTACGAGCAAGGTGTATTGCTCCGTGTTTCGAAAACACATTGATAACCGAGCTCACGAAATACACGTCAGATGAATTCCCCATTTTCATGGATAGAGTAAAGACTTGTTCTAGATAAGAAAGTGTAACACATGCTTTTACAAGGGCGGTGAAAGTATTCGAATTGGGGCGAACGTTGGTGTTGAGCATTTTGGTGAAAACCGAGAGTGATTTGTGGAATTGTGAATTTGTTGTGTAAGAGGTGATGATGGAGTTGTAATCGAAGAGATTGGGATTGGGCATGTGGGTGAAAAGGGTCTCTGCATAGCGAAAATTGCCGCGCGGTGAGAAAGAGCAGAAGGCTAAGATTCTGCTGGAGATGTAGGAGAAGCGAGTGAGGTTGTTGGTGATGGTGTGAGCATGGATTTGTTTCATTTTTTTCATGGTTAGGTTTTGCCATTGTTGTAAGAGATGAAGACATGGACTGTGTCTGGTTGAGCTCACTAACATCAGGAATCCAACCTAATACACTTGGCTAACACGATTTAAGCCGTTTTAAACTAGTGCTAACTGGAAAACAGAATCTAAATGGAGTCCACTATAACTTATGCAGTTTCGCATACACAGAATCAAAACCACACTAACAGAGTTTGGGAATTTCTAACTAAATAATAACTCCCTAAATTTCATTTGCATTTGACATACATTTAAGTTACATTTCTAACAGATTTGGAAGAAAATCTATAAATACACACCTTCATTCTTCAGATTGGAGTATTCTTCATTCTGCAAATTCTCATTTTGCAATTTCTCGGTCTTCATTTCTGCATTTTTCTTCTTCATTCTTCAACCTCCCTTCTTCCTGCAATTGCTTCATTCTACACAACCTCATTCTGCAACTTCGAGATTCAACACAATCTCTACTCTGCAACACAGCCCCAGGCCCAAATGTTTGGCTAGAAAACCACCAGCATACACCCAACATCCGAGCATGCACTCCCCTTTCCAAGAAGGCCCATTTCCATTGATCTTTTTTTTGTTTTTTCTATTTAGTTTTAATTAGAAATTAACTAGATTTAGGATTAATAGATTTAGAATGTTAGGTTAATTAGAATTTTAATTAATTTTCCTTGAAGAATAAATATTAATTAGATTTTTAGAATTTTAGTTGATTTTTAATTAAAGATATGTTTAGATCTTAATTAGGATAATTATATAATTAGACTTTTTGCATAATTAGATAATTGGGGCTTGATTAGTTTTTAATTAAATATTGATTTTAAAAACTATTTTCCTAATTATTTCATTTTTTACATAATAACCGTTTTGCCCTTTAGGCATAGAAATCTTGATTTCTAATGTATGCACCCTTAGTTTAGGGCCTTGATAAGATTTATCGGATTCTTAACTAGCTGATTAATTCAATAGGTTATTATTGTACATAGTGCAACTATTCATTTCAACCCCTCTGATTAATGTTGACCAAAGGTCACTTTGGTCAACCAAATTCTTTGTAATTGTGTGGTAAGTCCCAAGCCTAATTCAAGTGATCAAAAGACCCTTGATCACTTGATATGAAAAGTTCATTATGCTTAAGATATTGTGGATATGCTAATTCTCAGGAGTTCAATACCTCAAAGTTCAAATACAAGATCAAGACTTCAAGATAACCTCAATCAAGCATAGCTAGCAAAGTGGACTACTTCTCAAGCACTTCAAAGGTATCAACGCTTGTTGATCATAACCTTCATCCAAACAATCATCCCAACACTTCAAAAGCTAAAAATAATTTTAAGACATAAAAATAAAATCAAGAAAAAAGTGTGTTAAAATGGACCATTTAGAATACATAATTAAAATAAAATATTAATATTAAATAAATACAAAAATAAAAATTAAATAATATTAAATAAGGCATTAAGAGATATGAAAAATATTTTTGGGTAATTTTATGGATAAAGAAAATATTTTATATCAATTAAAAACAAAAAATCAACTATAACTTTGCTTATTTTTGCAATAAAAAGATTACCAAAAGATCAACTATAACTTTGCTTATTTTTATGTAAAAAAACACAATCAATATAAGAAAAGAAGGAATGGTTGAGCTTTTGTTTACTGGAAGATCCAACTTCCTACCGTATGACGAATTTTAGTGGGAAAACGAAATATCTACGAGAACTTGCTTTGGCTTCTGTCTTTTTATCTTCTCTTTGTTTAGTTTCCCAAAATGCTCTTTATTTTGGTTTATGGAGTTGCCATGTAACTATGTAAAGGGTGACAATGGACTTCAACACTGTGCCACGTTTTGGCCACATCTGTTATTAAAAAATTTCAAAAATCTTTAAAAAAATTGTGTATTTTTTATATTCTATTCTTTTATTAGTAAAGTTTTGATAATATAAATTATTTGATATATTTAGTTAGTCTAATTAGTTTCTATACAATTCAAAATTTTCAAAAATATTTAAAGTTCTTAAAATAGACTTATTCATTTTATCTGTATTTTAACACATGTGCAGCCTAAACAGACTTGAAAAAAATTGATCAAATATATTTTTCATGGGTTGATTAGCCCGTTAAAATTAAAATAAAAAAAACTAGTTTGTTTTGATAAAAAAAAACATTAATTTAGAATATAATTCTAATAAAAATATATTTTTATCAAAACTTTAAACAACTCACATAACCCATCTTCTTTCACTAAGAACAAAAACTACTTCATGTTTTTTTTTTATTGGTTCAATTTATTTTCCTCTCCATTTTATCTTCTCTTACCTTCGCTGTTTAATGTTTAAGATCTTATTCTCTCTCATTTTTTTGATTTGATAATACAATAGAAAAACTCATTACTATTTTAATATTTACGGAACTAATCAAACTGTTTGTTTTTTATGTCAATAGTTTTGGGTCATCTTACAAGTTAATGTTGAACAAGATTTTGCAAGAATTCCGGTCAATAATTTGGGACCACGAGAGAGTGAGTCAGCGCAACCGAATGAAAGAATGGATGAAAATAATTTTGTTAGTGATCCGAGAAATACGGAAGTCAACTAATGAAAATTAATTTGGAAGGATATAAGGTGTATATGGGATAAAAATTAGATGTAGAATAATTGATATTTCTTTTTTTTTTTTGAACAAAGGTGGGCTAAAACGTCAAAAAGAAAAAAAAAATACTAGCAAAGAAAAATATGAGGGATAGACTTCCTAACCATATCGAAATTGTATATTAGACGAATCTCCAAAGAGCGATCTTCATAAAACATTGTTCATGTGTCGTGATGTGTCGTGATAGACGCTCAAATTTGCCATTGTATCTGAGCATTTATTAATTTATCTGAAAATATGCTATATCATAACCTCCCAGTCCCAGTTGAGAAGCAATTTTATCATAACCTCCCAGTCCCAGTTGAGAAGCAATTTTATTTTCTGAAGAATGACCTTGCCTACTTTTAGTTTGGGGCCATTCTTGTTTATAGCTTGAAAAGCCTCTTTATTATCAAATTGAAGTTCAAATTTCCTAAGGCCTCAATCATAAGCATATTGAAGGCCAACCTGAATGGCTCTCAGCTTTGTTTCTATGGTTGTGCCACTTCCCATATTGCTGGAAAATCATCCACACCATATTCCATTGATATCCCTTAAAACTCCCCCACAACTTGCTTTCAATTTTACTTTGACCACTTTATCCATTTGAGCCTTGTCCAATTAGAAATAGGAGGAAACCATCTGATAAGCATCGTATATTCCATGTTCTTTTGAACCTTCTGGATCAGTCTGCTGCTTGCTTGGTAATTGCTTACTTTTTGATATTTCATTCATAAGGTTTGTTGGCATGACATAATCTTTGTTGTGCTTTCTTTGGTTTCTCCAATATCACAACATATGATAAATGGTTGCCCAAGTCTCACTCTATCTTTGCACATTTGTAAGATTTAGATTGATGGTGATTCATTCCTGCAAGTCACAATCAAAAAGAATTTTCCCACCTATTTGTACCCACAAGATAGTTCCAAACTTGTTTAGCATTAGTACGGTCTCTTAGCAAATGAATGACTTATTCATCCTCATTTGAGCAATCAGGACAAAATGGGCTACCAATGTGCTTTTGAGCAAGCCACTGGTTGGTTGGCAATGATGCAGTTATGCTTCACCATCCACATGAAAGTTCTTATTCTCTCAGGGACTTCCAAATTCAAAATCCTTCTTCATGCCTCTGATATATAACCATTGTTAGATGAGCTAAATAAATCATAAGCACTTGAGACTATGAAGGTATCTGTAGTAGTTCATCTCCACATACAAGTGTCTTCACCATTATCAGCTTTAGGGGGATTCACAATTGCCAACTTTTGTGCAATTTCCTAAGGGAAACTATTTTTAATATAACCCAAATTACATCCTCCATTGTCATTCTTCAACTCTGAGATTCTGTCTATTTGATGTTCCCCAATTGGACTAGTTCTCAAATGTTCCAGGTTAAGGTCGGGTTGGATCCAATTGTCCTTTCAAAGATCAATTATGGCACCATTTCCAGTATTCCAATACACCATATCATTCATGGTATGCCAGATTTTCACAATGGATTTCCATATACTAGGACATGAGTTTTTGCTTCCATTCTGCAAAAAAAAATTGATATCGTTTTTATGTTTTTTATAAAAGAAAGAGAAACAGTGAATTAAACGTAGAGTGAATATGAATGAGTTTACTCAAAAAAAGCATGCTCGTTTTATTCATATCACCATTGTGAGTAACAACATTAAAAGTAAACAGTACTTGTACAAAAAGAAAATGAAAAAGCTAAAAATAGCCTACGGGTGATCATTCTTGAGGATGATATGTCAGGGCTTCTTTGTAAAGCATAGCAACTTTTGATCAAGAAGCTTTTGAACTTTATTCTTAAAAACAAAACAAGCTTATGTGGAATGCCCTATGTATCCTGCATGATATCCACATGTGGCATTAGGATTATGTTTAGGATGGTAGGGAAACTTGACATGCTTGATCTCTTTGGGCACAATTTCCCCAACATCAGTCAGGATAGGAAGTAGATGTGTATAAGACATTGCTTTTGAAATATCATGACTCTCGTGATATTGCCCGAATTCTGAATTTTTTTGGGCATGGATCAATGTTGGGAAGTGTTGAAAAACAAGTATGGAGGTGAAGCTTGATAGAAGATAGAATTTGTTAGAAATTAGCACTTGACATAATTATGACACAAGTCACCTGTGATGAATGATGATGAATCCCTTGATCAAATACTTGTAGAATAGATCTAGGAAAATTCAGGAGTCAAAACCGAGTCAATAGTCGACAGTTGACCAAAAGTCATGGTAAAATTTACAAATGACAATTCTCTAGCAGCTGAAGGTATTGGTGATATTCTGATTATGAGGAAAGATGGAAAAAGATCAGTAATTTCCAATGTACTATACATACCAGGCATGAAAAGTAATTTGCTCAGCATGGGGCAGTTGGTCAAAAAGAACTACAAATTATCGATCGAAGGCAAGATGATGAGAATTATCAACTCAGGTGGAAGGTTAATCTTGAAGGCACTTATGTCTCAGAATAGAACCTTCAAGATTGAACTAGATGTGATGGAGCACAAGTGCCTTACACCTGCAGCTAGTAGGGATGAATGGATATGGCACTATAGACTTGACCATCTCAATTTCAAAGATATCAAAGATCTGAAAAGAAGAAATATGATTTCAGTGTTAGCAGAAATCGACATTCCAAATGAAGTGTGTGAAGAATGTGTGAAGGCGAAGCAACATAAGAACAACTTCAACAAGGAGGCATGAAGCAAGTCGAATACTCTGATGTGTGTGGTCCTATCAAGGTGGATTTGGTTGGAGGTATCATATACTTTGTCAAATGCATAGATGATTCCAATCGAAAACTGTGGACTTACTTGATCAAGAAGAAAAAGTGAAGTGATCGAGGTAATGCCTCAAGGCAAGAAGAAAATCGATGTGAAGTGGGTATACAAGGTGAAGTTGAATCCCAAAGGTGAAGTAATTGGACACAAGGCAAGACTTGTGGCGAAAGGATTTCTTCAGAAGGAAGGAATCAACTTCGATGAAATTTTTGCACCTGTTGCTAGGATTAAAACAATCAGGTTGATTGTTGGTCTAACAAACATGAACAACTGGCACACATGTCAGATGGATGTGAAATATGCATTTCTGAATGGCCCCTTAGATGAAGAAGTTTATGTTGAAGGTGAAAAAACACAAGAAATGAGGGTTTGAATTGGGTTTTACAATTCAAGTTTAGTTAGTGACGGAGTGGATCAGAAGTTTACACACCAACTCACATTTGTCAACTCTATTAGAATCCAAATAGATAAAGCATGTATTCCTAAACACATTGCAATTCAGGAATCTCATAACTAAATGTATGAAGACCCTATTTTTCTACATCTGAAGTCTTTCAGTGAAAAATCTTTTGGGAGACAAAAACAGTGTTGATGGAATCAAGAAGGACGAGTTCCCGAAGCTAATCTACCACTTTTATCCGATCCAGTATCCTACACCATTCGTCCAAACATTGACATGAAAATAGTGATGACAACAATCGGCACAAAGACAATGGCTTCCCTAAAGATACCAATTTTGTGACAATGGCTTCCCTAAAGTATACCAATTTAGTGACAATTGAGTTTCAACTCAAACATAGCACATGAATAAAAACTTACCTTGCAACCGAGGAGCACATGAAGAACTCACCTTGCAACACAGGAGCTGTACTGAGCTAAACAATCTATTCCATCTTTTATTTAAGTTTTTAAACACCTCACCGTTTTCAAATAAAAATATAAACGGACCGTCAGAATGCCTGTCAAACATCTCAAGATTAGATAGAGTTCAGGTTGTTCCCTTCTTTACCATGCCTCCACAAGCTACGCTATAATGAAGAATAAAATTCATTAGATACTTCTATCAGGGCTTTATAAGACAATGATACAAAATCATCCTGCAGAAATATCCATCAGATACTTCTTGATAGAATATCCAAGAATTACCATTGCCTTTTATATTTTTTAGTTGAGAACTCCACTTGTGTGGACTACAAAATTTTGGATATGTACTCATGACAAACTATGAACAAGTCTTTGTGAAAGAAAATCATCATAATTCTAAACTAGGACGCATTTCTTCCAAGGATTTAGGGCTGGAATTGTATGTGGACGGCCTAAATAAATATTAAATTTGAGCTAAAACTGTAAGACTTAACCCCCAAGGGAGTCCTTTCAAAAATTCTCAAAGCCTTGAGTTGAACACAAGCCTATGAGGGGGTTTCGAAATAGTTTTCAACCAGCAAATATAATCCGCAAAGAATAAGAGTTGAGAGAAAGATATCTAACATGTTCGAAAACTAAGAAGAAAATAACATTACGATAGTAAAATAGTCCGGTCACCAAACCAGTATCAAAGTATTTATTCGAAAATACTAAACACCAAACACCAATGAAAGATAAAACAATGAGTACTAGTTCGGCATTTATTAGAAAATATTAAACACCAAACACCAACGAAAGAAGAATCAAAGAGTACTCTCGATTTATCACGCACCTGGAACGTATATTTAGTCTCTCTATCTATCACGCATAGTGTGATCTATCTGGATCGCAATTTCCCACTGGTTTTCATTGATAAATAGTACATGAAGTAATTGTATTGAAGTAGAGAAATCAGAAACAAATTACAAATGGATTAATACCAAGGGAGCAGATGAGTTATCAATTTTTGGCTTTTGAAGATGAACCACTTAACCACATTTGTGTATCAAACAACTAATTAATCCCTCCCTAATCAAAATTCCAGTTAGTGATTAATAGATCAAAAAATTTCAATAAACTAAACACAGACACAAATTTGATTGGCCTATGGGTTCATCGCAATGATGAGTTTGATCATGTTTTCCAATCTGGGACTCTATAACATCATTCTCATTAAAGTGTAAGTTAATGCTGAGGGACAACTATGACGTCAATGTTTTTTGTAATACTGCAAATCATTATCATTCAGATGTCACTAGAATAAAACAGAATTAAACTATCATTCAGATTTAGTAGAATAAAACAGAAATATTTTATAAATAACAAGAAATACCAAAAAAATCCAAATATAAACTTGAACTAAATTTGCAGAGCCCTCAATTAAGAGGACTCTTCCAAAAACTAACGTATGCTGCTAATTGTGACGCTAACACAGTATTCTTTAGTAAAAGGCGAAAGAATAGTTCGCTATGTCATCATCACACAGCTTCATAATTGACACAATTAGAGATCCTTTCATTTTATTCGTGAACAGTATAGTTTCTTTTATGAAGCAGACAATGTGGGACTTGAGTCTGATACCCACTCACTTGGCCCCTATCTCTTTAAATACTAATAAAGTATATCCCAATCTAGCACAATTGAATTTCAACACAAAAACAGCACATGAATAATAACTCACCTTTGAAAATAAGAGCTATATATGAGCCAATGATATGCTCCATCTTTTGTTTTAAGTAAGTCTTTACAAACCTCACCATTTCATGATCAAAACCTACCATGGCTATAGCTACAAAAGAATCCTGTAGAAGACAAAAGAGGATTTACCTTAGTGTTATGCATGCACTGTAAACAGTTAGTTAGGCTTAACATATTTCCTTCAAAAACACCAATGAAAAATTATAGTACTGTTCATTGCACAGCAAGGTGATCAATTTAACTTTATCAAACCCCCACCAAATTGTTCAAGCATATCAAGTATACAAACTGAGCTACTGCCAAACATCATATTTCACTTAGAGTATTAAAAGAGACAGCTTCTCTGAAAGGAGACAACTAACAGAATTTAAAAACAAGTTGAGCATTAGCAATGTGGGACTGCGAGACTTTGCTGCAAAGTCTCCACTCATCATTCTTTTCCTTAAACAAGCAAAATACTATATACAACAAAGAATAAAGTTAAGAGAAAGAGATTTAACTTGTTCAAAAACTTGCTACACTGGGTTTGTTCATATTTTCACCATTACTTTATGATACAACACCATCCATCTCCTTTGAAAATGAGTTCCTATGAGTATTAGATGGGTGTGAGACTGTGTTGGCCTTCTAGGTTCATTTGCTTATTGGTTTCATTGCAAGTTTTCATTGCTTATTGGTCATGTTTATCAATTTGTGACTCGGTACAGAAACATGCTATATATACACCTTATTTTATAATAATAAGATAGAACCCAACCAAAATTAAATTTCCTATGCTGTTTACCATCTATGTCTTTGAACTCCAAGTACTGCCTATGGCGTGTTCAAATTGCTTGTAAGTAACATACACTTAAATCAGCAATGTTTACCGTATATCCACCTAAAGCGGAACTGAGTCCTGTGGCGAAAAGGATTCTATAAAAAGCAAGCAATTTAATCTACATAGGACAATTTTAAATTGCTTAAAGAAATGAAGTATCCACTATTGCTGCTAACTACTGATAAATATAACTGCGTTTTAGAAACATATTTACAGTCACCCATACAATCTTATCAGTGTTTTGTTTTGTTACAAAATCTGCAAAGATTATGAGACTTAACAGGAACATTTTTTTCATAAATAAATAAATCCCAAACGCAGCAGAAACCATTACATTACTCCCACATCTTTCAACCGCAACAAATCTTCACTGTTTATATACCTTAGGCTAACCACAGTTGTGCACGACCTTACTTGAACAGGATCTGTTCTATAGGTTCGTACTACTGTGTCCTTGATTTCTAAGGAGACAGGAACGTAAGTCTGGTGGATGAATCATGATCGTGTGATCAGAGCGTGATTAACGGCCAGGATGATCCGCATGTTGTGTGGTATCAACTCAGCTGTAGATGATCGTTCCTAGTTGGTTTCACTCACTAGGGTGGTCGAACGGTGATGATCGTTCCTAGTTGGTTTCACTCACTAGGGTGGTCGAACGGTGTTCTGACAGACTCAATTTTTTTCATCCTTATTTGTAATGAGAAGCTTAAACAAAAACGGATTTTAGTGAGAAGACGAAACGTTTACGGAAACTTGCTTTTGCTTCATTTTTTTCTTTCTTCTCATTCATTGTTTAGTTTCCCAAAGTGCTCTTTATTTTGGTTTATGATGTTGCCATGTAAAGGGTGGTAATGGACTTCAATATGTGCCACGTTTTGGCCACTGTGTATATAAGGAAAGAAATGGCCACTAAAAACACTTACTATTAAAAATTCTCAAACCTCTTTTAAAAAAACTAAACAAGACAAAAAGTTTGTTTATATGGGAAAGAAAGAGGTTAGAATCTATCTATTTTTTATTAGTAAAGTTTTGAGAATATAAACATAATAACATCATATTTATATTTAGTTACTCTAGTTTCTATACACTTAAAAAAATATTAAAAAATAATTAAAATTGTACACAACTCACATAATCCATCTTCTTTCACTAAGAAAAAAAATATTCCATCTATTTTTTTTATTAATTTGGTTCATTTTCCTCTCCACTACTAGCAAAAAATTTCACTCCACACGTGTTATTGAGTTGGAGTATGGTTCATTTGTTTTTGACAGACTCATACGCATTTTGTTCAAATTGACCCAAAGAGACTCCTTAATAATTTTTTATTTAAAATTTACTATTCTAGAAAATTGTGATGTTGGATTAGGCTTTGAGGTCTTATTAAACTATTTTTGGAAGGGTCTTCAAAAAGAATCTGTGAGATTATATCTCAAGCCCTTATTTCATTAGGATAAGCAATATTTATATCCTGGTTGTTTTAGGACAAATTCCAATCCACAAAAAATCATAATCTAACTCAAAAATCCACCATCGGCGACCACTTGCTCGATCCTATGCCATAAAAGAGAAAAATTCATTATTATTTTGATATTTATTTAACTAATTAAATTGTGTTTTTATGACATTGACTTTAGGTCGTATTATTAATTAATATTTAACATGGTTGATGCAAAAAAATCGGTCAATAATTTGGGATCACGAGAGAGTGAGTACTTTTTCACTCCACACGTGTTATTGAGTTGGAGTATGGTTCATTTGTTTTTGACAGACTCGTAAGTATTTTGTTCAAATTGATCCAAACAGACTCGCTTAATAATTTTTTATTTAGAATTTACTATTCTAGAAAATTGTGTTATTGGATTAGACTTTGAGGTCTTATTAAACTATTTTTTGAAGGGTCTTCAAAAAGACTTTGTGAGTTTATATCTCAAGCCCTTATTTCATTAGGATAAACAATATTTATACCTCGTTTGTTTTAGGACAAATTCCAATCCACAGAAAATCATAATCTAACTCAAAAATCCACCATCAACGACCACTTGCTCGATCCTATGCCATAAAAGAGAAAAATTCATTATTATTTTTATATTTATTTAATTAATTCAATTGTGTTTTTATGACATTGACTTTAGGTCGTATTATGAATTAATATTTAACATGGTTGATGCAAGAAATTCAGTCAATAATTTGGGATCATGAGAGACTGAGTCATCAAAACTTAATGAAAGAAAGGATGAAAATAATTATGTTAATGATAAAATTCAGTTTGTGCAACCTCTCTCTCTCTCTCTCTCTCTCTCTCTCTCTCTCTCTCTCTCTCTCTCTCTCTCTCTCTCTCTCTCTCTCTCTCTCTCTCTCTCTCTCTCTCTCTCTCTCTCTCTCTCTCTCTCTCTCTCTCTCTCTCTCTCTCTCTTAAAATCTTCATTTAGAACAGCTAGCATTGAGATTGAAGACAACCTATTAGTCTGGACTGATTAGAGGCGTTGTTATTCGCTCAATGCTCGTGATCGTTATCTGAATTTGACATCATCAATTAACCGCCATAATAGGTAACCATTATATCCCTGATTACGTTCATTCATAAGAATCAACATAAGGAAACTTTTTATTTTCTACTGCATATTTTAATTGTCATTTTCCATTAGTGGGTATCAGAGCCACGTGTGAAATCATGAGTTGGATAGTTGTTTTTTTTTTTTAACTTTTGTTTTAATTCGATTAAAATACAAAATGAATTAGATAAAAATATAGAAATTAAATATTGGCATTGTGATTTGTAAAATTTGGATGTTCAATGTTGACTATGCTTCGTGACTGACGTTTGTATGGCGAAGCATTGATTCTTCGATCATCCATAGTAATATAAATATGATTGATTGATTGATTTATGATATAAATATTATTTAAGGAATAAACAGTTTGTGCGTGAACTGGTCGGGTTAGACACATTGGTGATACCATAATTAACAAAGTTGATTATGCTCCTGTAAATTAAAGAAATTGTTGGGAAACGGATGACATTTGCATTGCAGGAGATAGGAACAGTGAACAACGTGATTGTAATGTAGCATAAATGAGATATGTGCATCTTTTGGTTAAATCATCACATTAATAGAACATAAATTCAAAAACAAAAATATGTTCTCATAATTGATCGGTAATATATCTTAAGGGGGATTGAACTTTACATATTATGAATTTGTGGGAGCAAAGTAAAAACGTCAAGATAGCTCTAAGTGTGGTTGTACACTTATAAGAACATAAATATTCCTTGTGCGTGTTTAATATCCAAAAAGATAAAATTTGATAAATCTATATGTATGAATGAGGTAAATACGCAATTGAAAAAACTTCGGTTTGATAATGATGGTACAATAAGGAAAATAAATCAAATATTTCTATTATGGCAGAATGAGAGTTGATTCAAGAGAATCTTTTTAAGTTGGTTATAATATGAAGCTATACATCAAAGAGCATTTGCGCAAGATAGCCTATCTAAAAATAACTTATATAAATACACTCATGAAACTAATAAAAACTAAAGGTACTCCAAAGAAGGTCAAACCAACTCATATTAATAATTCAACCGAAGTTCGGGCAAAAGTGTTTGTATCAACAAACTGTCACCCTTTCCACATGTACCAAAAATAAGATGCATCGAAGAGATATCTGTATTTATATATAAATACTTTAATAAGATTGTAAATATTAAAGATGATGGTAAATGTGGATTTCAAATTGTTTTAGCCTTAACAGGTTCAGGGAGGAGAATCATACACTTATTCGTAAGAATGTGCATTTAAAAGGGTTTATCAACATCAATCCATATATTTCAGGGCACCAAATTAAAATATCTGAACCATTTATATTATAAATTGACGCAATCCATATTTTTAAATTAAAAATTAACAGATTTACCATTTGCTAAAACCGATTATATATTGGTTTTTACTTTAATGTTTCTCTTATCTACTTCAATTTTAAGTCCAACTAATTCATCATACTAATTTGGTTAAAGTGATATGGATAGGGGATGAAACTTGTGCCTCTAGTGGATTAGGTTATTATCTCTCTATATTGTTTACTTATGACATTTTCAATTTTATAGGTTAGGTATTTGATTAATATAAATTATTTTTCATCTCGTAATATTTATTAGATTTAATAAGTTCATATATAATAATAAAAAATAAAAATAGTAATTTCATTTAATTATAACAATTTGAATTGTTTTGGAGCAATTTATCTTTATAAATATGTTTTTCTAACAAAAAAGTTAATTTATCAAATCAAAACTATAATGTGATTTTGGTTAATAAAATTTGTGGAATCACGGACACGATTAGATTGCTTTATTTCACTTATTAAAAAAATTGGTTAAAGTAAAAAAAAAAGATTAGTAGAAACCGATTTTAAAAATGGTCCAAATGAAAAAATAGTTTTTATTGGGAACCGATTTTGAATCGAACCGATCCAAATGTAAACTGGTTTTGAAAAATCAAATCAATTTTATAAAAACATTTCTAAAACCAAATCAAACCAAATCAATTTTATTAAAAATTTTAAAATATAGTATTTTAAGTGGTTACTTAAGGTTGACATGTCATAAGTCATAACCTCAAATAAAATAATGTACAATTAAATAAATTTCCAGATACAAATTGAAACTACAGTTTCTTGTCAATAAAAAGAAGATACAAACTACATACAGATCTAAAGGAACTTTGACCACTATACTTCATCCCTTAGTAGCTTTGGAACTTCCACGGTACCACATCTTCATGGAGTAGTAATTTGTTCTACAAACGCTCTAAAGTAAAATATAGCACCAAATCAGAATTTATATGCTTGACAAAGAAAATCATAATTAACAACAACAACTGCTTTTGCCAGCCTTGAGGACCTCTGGTTTTTGGTTCACAATAAATTATATTGCATGTGCATATAGTTTCACAGCTTCCCTCCTCCCAGATCTTGGTGTAGCAGTTCTCACATGAGATTCACATGACAGTTTGATCTTGATTAGTTCTCCATAATTATACCATTATCATCGTCGTCGTCCGTGGAATCTTCAGGGGATGTCGTCTTTGGAAAGAATTCTTCATCAGGGTACATTTGATTAAATAGCTGCAAGAATACCACCCCCAAACAAGTAGCATTAGCGACATTGGTAATTACAGGTACTTATCAATTAACAACCATAACATATTTTTGGTTTTTACACGTTCATCATGTCAAAGTAAATGCTTGAGAACACCTATTTTGCAAACCCACTTTCCTATTTCATGAGCAAAAATTGCAAGCAATTTAACCAGCTACCTTTTTTTTTCTTCTTTTCTTATCAAATGCATTCCTAGTGGTATTTTTTCATACACATGAGTATTGAGATATTCAAGACCAAACTCAAGACAACAAGCTTAAAAGACAGTATCTAGCTATTGATTAACACTGAACAGTAACAACCACTCATATAGACATACAGTGAAAAGTTAACAGAAGAATGATGAGAGCATACACACCTTCTCAGTTGCATCTACAAGGTCATTGTAGTTTAGATTTCCATCTGGTGTTGGAGTGGAACTGATAGCTTCAAATTTACTCTGAAATAGAAATAAATATTTCCATTATGAAGGATGCCCTTATCAATGTTACACGTGTCTGGATCGCATCTTTCCTGACAAAATTCTTAAGACACTGCCTAATTCATGTAAAATATCTCATCGTTCAGGGTAATAATAAAAACAGAAGAAAGGCACTCACGAGTCAAAACTCATGTTTTCAGCAAAGGAAATGATGCAAGGAACAAGTGCACATGTAATACGAGGGTAAGTAAAAATACACATCATACAATAAAGATATTTGTGAACAAGCCAGGACTAGAAGCACACCATAGTTAATTTTTGAACATAAATTACACTCCAGAGCACAACGGCTTTTTTATCTTCACTGTCACTTTGAAGAATGATTTCTGTGTTTCCAGATACAGGCAATGAAAGAAGAGCCTTCATGGATGCTTTAAGTAACTTCTTTCCTTCATCGGCATCATTGCACAAAGTGGAAAAATATAAAACAAAGCTGAGAAATAGAAGGAAAATATGGTCAGTTTAGTTCAGAAGTTCACGGCAAGGAAAATAGAAGTGTTATTATTAGGAATTAAACATGAATATAGTAATGTAAAAGAATAAAATTATAAATGCCAACCATGGGGGAAACTGTTACTCTCTTGAATTGTAGGAACTTGCAACTAAAACCAATACAAACAAACAAAAATATGAATGAAAGCTAAATATTTTTAAATGTTAGTTCCAGAGAGTACATCGACCAGGCCAATCTGGTTCACTCTTGCTGGCCTATTGGGTGTGATTATTCATATTTTCTAGTTCGTGTTTTCATTTATGATAGGAGCTATGCGTTTGAGACTTAGTACCAAATTATATGTCCCATTTGCAAATGGGTTCACATTGGGATGTTGGATGATGTGGAGTCTTGAGCTCGCCTGCTAGGTTCATTCACTTCATTGTGCTCCTGCAATCTTGCAACAATAAGTTTGGTCGTGTTTTTCAATTTGCGGGTTCATTTATGCTGGGAGCTATGAGGTTGAGACTAAATACATCATTAATACTACAAAGCAATATAATTCAGCCGTTTCAGTTTGTGTTTTTCAAAAACATCTTAACCTGAACTCAGTTACTAACTACTAATACTAAAGGTTTACTCTTCTCAATTCTCAAAATAGGCATAACGTGAAAAACATCCTCTAGAGATGTAAAGTTCCCTGCTGATTTCTTGGGTCCTTCAGTTTTCTATGTGAAATACATTTACCTCTATTGAATGTTGGATGCATTCTTTTGATAAAATAAAAGCACAAAGAGCTTTTGAGATGGGGTTTGGCTGCAGTATTGAGTTTTGTTCCTTTGTTTAAACAGGGCTTTGGAGGTTCATTCATGGACTAAAGTTAACTAATCTCAGAGTTTTTCTAATATGTTATATGAAGAATCTGATCCAATGGTAGCTGTTAAGCCCTCCTTTCCATCTTTGTTAGGCTTTGGTTATTGAGATTTGGAGTTTGAAATCTAAGGCATGAATGTAAAGGGACTTCAGATAAATCCTTTATCTTTTCTTTCTAAAGGATGAACTTTTATGTTCCAAAACATGAACACCATTGAGCTTTTTTAAAATTTTCATTGCATTCCTTTTTAAAAAATTTAACACATGTCAGTTATGACTGTTATGTGTTTGCAAACCCAGAAAATCCAGAACCAACAACCTTGAAGAAAAATGGGATGAAGTCATGGATGCAAGTTACTCTTAAATATGACAGTTTCCTAAGGTAAGAAACTTTCAGATCAAGAGGGGAATTTTTGTAGTGTTTCTGAGGTTGAAGAAGCATAAGACTGAAGCCATGGATGCAAGTTACTCTTAAATATGACAGTTTCCTAAATTAAGAAACTAATTGCATCAGACAGATCAAGAGGGGGAATTTTATAGTGTTTCTGAGGTTGAAGAAGCATAAGACTGGAGTCATCATGTTTATACAAACATTGGCTAGGAGTTCAATTAATGCCATTAGTTTTCAAAGAAGAACCGGTTATGTTTTTAAGGCCAAAAAAATTCCAAATCTGGGTTTCTAAAAAGAACACTATTCTGGGTTGATGGTTGTTAACATTTTGTAACATAAAGGACCAACTTAGGGGGGGGGGTGTAGATAGAAAAGGGAGAAAAGAAAAGAAAAGGGTAAAAAGAATATAAAATATGAGCATTTCAATTTTAATTTAGTAAAATAACTTACGTGCCCGCAGGACAAACTGCGAGATTTGATCCTATCTGAAGAGCTCTGACTGATGTAACCTGATCAGGATATAAAGCTAGAAGAAAGGGAGAAAAATTCAATTTCTTTCTCATGTTTAATATGCCCCTGATTAACAAAATGCAGAGATCTAATCTGTCTTACATCTAGGAGGATACACCACGGAGCAATTTGACACATCTGGCTTTATGGAACTCCTTGTGATGCATATTCCCCTTGCCACCATTCCTTTAGGAGACAACGACTGTGTTGATGGGATTGTGAAGGATGGATCTAAGATTAGCTGATGACTATATAAATCCTGACCCGAAGCTAATCTAACACCTTTATACGACTCAGTAACCTGCAATATTCGTTTAAAAATGAATAAGGTGAAATTGCTTTGCAATTGGGAATATTTAACAATTGAACCTCGTCTCTTCTCAAACATGTTATATTATATCATTATTAACATGTCAAAGAATTATTTCTGCACCTTATCCATAAGCAGAGAAATAACCGGCATCCGGAGAACCTGATTCACAAATGTTTAAGATGTAAATAAGCATGTGTTAAATAAAACCACGATATGCAAGATTTAAAGAGAATGGAATTAAGGTAATTATAAATTTTCTGAAACAGACTCATAAATCCTTTAAAACTTACATAAATGCAACCTTTGACGGCAGCACGACGACAAAAAGCTTGTGGTAGTTCGCCTTCACCGTAAATAGGATAAATCAAAGCCCCCGGTGCACTGGGAAACCTGGAAGAACAAAGTTAATCAATTTTATAAATTATTGATAGGGATCCCTTAATTAAAAAATCAAGGCAAATGTAACACATGAAATGAAACAAGGTGAATAAGAACTCACCTTCCAACAGATGAGCTGTATTGAGCTAAACGATCTATTCCATCTTTTGTTGTAAGTAAGTCTTTAGAAACCTCGCCATTTTCTTGATCAAAATCTACCATGGCTATGGCATACAAAAGAATCCTATTGAAGACAAAGAGGATTTACCTTAGCTTACTGACAGAGGTCAACAGGTTATGCATGCACTATAAACAGTTAGGCTTAACATAGTTTATTCAAAAATACCAATGAAAGATGAGAGGTATAGTACTCTTCATAGCATAAGAAAAATATATACAACACCCCGCCAGAGTATACAAGCCGGGCTACTCCCAAACATCTTAAGATTTTAAATGTTTGGTGGGAGGAAGACAGTTAAAAGAATTTAAAAAGTAGTCAAACATCAATTCACCAATTGTTGCATGGAAGGAGTTCAAAAGAGTCTCGCATAAAATTCCATTGGTGTAACATCACATCTGCGTGTTGATTTGATTGTGATTTTCAAAGCACGGCATAAAAAAATCTCGCTCATATTTTCTTAGTTCAAGATTGACAAGGAAACAGAGAAGTTACAGGGGGAATTATCAAGCTAGAGGTCAAAAATTTCAACAGCATGTAGAATAATATTTTCCACTGCTTATGTCCAGGCAATTGTCAAAATAACTAGTGCTAAGAGTAACATGGAATTGCAGAAACTAACATCTCTAAAACTTCAGTAATTATCTGCTCTGGACACCAACACCTCTGGAAAAAGGCGTGTTTGTGTCCGTGTCGTACACCGACACTTGTGATTACATTTAATTTATTCATTTTTCAAATCATTACCGGTGTCGTTGTATCTGTGGCGATGTCGTTTTCAGGGTGTATGTGCTTCATAGATTATCAGATAACAAAACATTATCATCTATAAATCAAGTCAACAATAGTCTATGAAGTTATGCAGTCATCTCAAGACTAATACATTAGCATAAAAAAAACACTATATATAATAATCAGATAGAACACAACCTAAAAAATTCCTAAGCTTCTGTGCGGAAATTAAACAAACAGAGTCCTATATATAATATAAAGTAAATCAATTCTCACTAGGAAATGGAAATGGTAAATACGCTTTTATCTTTGGCGGCAACCCAGTTTTCTCCAAGAAACTAACAAAAGGACTCTCCATGTCTTCCTCTGAAATCTTTCCATCCTCATTATCACCCAAGTGTTGCTGAACAAGCTTGAAGAACTTCATCAATTGGTTTTTTTCCTTAAGGGAAAGCTTCTTGTCTCTAAAAATGGCTCCACGTGAATCTGGCACATTAACCAAACCCTCATTTGCGTTGTACACGAGACTCGTGTCGATGCCTTTGAACTCCAAGTACTGTGCAGCACCTGATTTCAACAATAGGTCGATTGTTTTGTCCGCGCTGAACAGTGCCCTAGGTCCTCCCAAATCGAGGTTGAACTTTCTCGAATTTTCGAGAAGAAACGTGGATTCGTCGACAGAATCGCACGAAATGAGCTCTGCGTCGGATAAAAGAGGTTGCTGGATGAGGTTTATGACGGCATAGTCGGAATCGCTTGATGATGCGGCGGCAGTGATGGACTTGGGAGGGGAATTGAGGTAAGAGGTGATTTCTTCTAGAGAGAGAGAAGCGAAATGGCTGCCGTAGAAGGAATTAGGGTCGAGGTGGAGGATGGTCTTTCCGACGGCCGATGCGGCAGCGGCGATGATCGATTCGGAAAGACCAGTGCCGACGATGATTAGATCAAAGCTCACCGGGTCTATGGGAGGGTAGGAAGAGGATTCTTCGGCTTCAGACATGGCGACGACGGCGCGTGTAGATTATTCGCCGTCTTTGCCGTGAAAGAAATCAAAGAATCGGCGGCAAAGTACTGTTTGGAAGTCGTTCACATTGAATTAATTTTCTTTTTATGAGTACTGCTTTGGTTTATCCAATAAAAAAATGTGCTACCTTGGATTATTATTTTACAACTTTGATTAAATAAATTTACTATGCTTTTTTTTTCACTCAGAAATTCATTTTTAAGCAATGTTGCTATTTTTTTTATTATTAATTGAGTTGATTTAAGGAAACAATTAATATATATATTTTTTATTACAAATATTATTATTTATTTTTTGAGAATTGTAATACAAAAATTTAATTTAATATCTGTAAAGTTGAAATTTATTATATTTTATCTTTATATAAAAAACTTAAAATTTTATTTTTTTAAAAATAGTTTTTAAGCCTACACTGTATATTTAATAATTTTTAATGTTAATGGGTTTGTATGTTTTGACTTAAAAAATATATATATTTTCAAAAATATTCTTATGAAAATATTTTTTTAAATATTAAAAGTTTTTTAAATTTATATTTCATAAATTCGAAGACATATCTTAGAATATAAACATATATTATCGAGGATAAAAAATTAATCAAAATTGTATTTTTTTCAAAAACTTATCGTTCAAAATTGATTTTTATGAAAAACTATTTGAAATAGCTTTGGTATTAAGTAGATTTTTTTAATTTTGATATTAAAAAAAAAGTTTCATTGAGATTATAAAATATCTAAAATAATATTTTTTTATCAAATAAAATATATTTTATTTAAAATAAGTCAAAGATATAATCTTTATTGGCTTTTTGCCACTATTCACACAGAACATGTTTTTTTTCTTATGGTTTTTTTGCCAAGATATGAGTTTCGCTGTTTTTTTCCCTAAGAACATGGTGAATGGCCCAACTCTTGAATCTTGTTAGGGCTTTTAGAACTTTGTTCATCTGAACACCCAAGTATATTATATCCCCTTAGTTTCTCTCTTTGAGTTGTGCCTTCTTCCTTTCCCATTAAGTTTGACCGATTTCGACCTTCTTCCCCTATTTCATTGTTTGATTAGCTCTCTCGTTTCCTTTCCTATCGAGTTATAGCGATTTCATTCCCTTTCAAATTTCTCCATAAGCCCCTTACAATCCGAGTTGATGTAAATCTATTGCGTCTTCATCTTTGTGGCAATATTGACCGCATTAAGAGGGCCTTGACATTCTGTTGTCATATGATCCATGAAACCCCTTTGGTCCACGCCGTTATTCCCAAAGTTTTGTCGTTACTGTTATGGAACCACGTAAAGGTAGAGAAAAATAAGAAATGGGGGTTTGAATTGTTTTCACATGAATTACAATCTTTTTACAATAACACACATAAAATACATAATAACAACATAAACGATTTATCCTGATTCGCTTGAAATTCAAAGGATTTTTTGTGGGAGCGTGAATATGTGTGGTAGGTGGAGTGGAGGATGTTGTAACTATGGTTGAGAGTGTGGGGGGGAGGAGGGAGTGGTGAGACAAGTTTCCTAAAGCCAGAGGTATTTGGAACTTCTGAGATAGATAATTTACCATAAGGTGCTGAAGAAGAGGTCAGAGGCACTGACTTCTTCTTGGTTGTTGAAGACTCTCCCAAATTTAGAATCTTTTTCTTCTGGACAATCGTCTTTTGAGAATGTTCCCTCTTTCTCTTCAAGAAGTTAGGAGGATGATATGGGATTTAATCCAAGCTGAAGCAATAGATGTCGTAGCCTTGAGCTTCCAGATCTTGCAGTTAACAAGTTATAACTTCTGGAGGATTAATCTTTGTGAAGAGATACATCTCATTTGCTTTCTCTCTTTGGCCTTCAGAGTTTCCCATGAGGTATTTTTGGTGGGTTTGACAAGGACCTAAGTTATCAATAAAACCCATACTCTTCAGATTCCTCCCATTAAGAGGCTTCCCAACATCCATAGTGACGTTTTCCATCAGATTCAACTGAATGAGATGAT